>NW_027454164.1:0-97734 GCF_040206685.1 Ascaphus truei | reverse complement strand
TACATTGTGTTTCTGCCGTACCCAATACCCCCTCATACACACACTTTATATTACATTGTGTTTCTGCCGTACCCAATACCCCCTCATACACACACTTTATATTACATTGTGTTTCTGCCGTACCCAATACCCCTCATACACACACTTTATATTATCATTGTGTTTCTGCCGTACCCAATACCCCTCATACACACACTTTATATTACATTGTGTTTCTGCCGTACCCAATACCCCCTCATACACACACTTTATATTACATTGTGTTTCTGCCGTACCCAATACCCCCTCATACACACACTTTATATTACATTGTGTTTCTGCCGTACCCAATACCCCCTCATACACACACTTTATATTACATTGTGTTTCTGCCGTACCCAATACCCCCTCATACACACACTTTATATTACATTGTGTTTCTGCCGTACCCAATACCCCTCATACACACACTTTATATTACATTGTGTTTCTGCCGTACCCAATACCCCTCATACACACACTTTATATTACATTGTGTTTCTGCCGTACCCAATACCCCTCATACACACACTTTATATTACATTGTGTTTCTGCCGTACCCAATACCCCCTCATACACACACTTTATATTACATTGTGTTTCTGCCGTACCCAATACCCCCTCATACACACACTTTATATTACATTGTGTTTCTGCCGTACCCAATACCCCCTCATACACACACTTTATATTACATTGTGTTTCTGCCGTACCCAATACCCCCTCATACACACACTTTATATTACATTGTGTTTCTGCCGTACCCAATACCCCCTCATACACACACTTTATATTTCATTGTGTTTCTGCCGTACCCAATACCCCCTCATACACACACTTTATATTACATTGTGTTTCTGCCGTACCCAATACCCCCTCATACACACACTTTATATTACATTGTGTTTCTGCCGTACCCAATACCCCCTCATACACACACTTTATATTACATTGTGTTTCTGCCGTACCCAATACCCCCTCATACACACACTTTATATTACATTGTGTTTCTGCCGTACCCAATACCCCTCATACACACACTTTATATTACATTGTGTTTCTGCCGTACCCAATACCCCCTCATACACACACTTTATATTACATTGTGTTTCTGCCGTACCCAATACCCCTCATACACACACTTTATATTATATTGTGTTTCTGCCGTACCCAATACCCCCTCATACACACACTTTATATTACATTGTGTTTCTGCCGTACCCAATACCCCCTCATACACACACTTTATATTACATTGTGTTTCTGCCGTACCCAATACCCCTCATACACACACTTTATATTACATTGTGTTTCTGCCGTACCCAATACCCCCTCATACACACACTTTATATTACATTGTGTTTCTGCGTACCCAATACCCCCTCATACACACACTTTATATTATATTGTGTTTCTGCCGTACCCAATACCCCCTCATACACACACTTTATATTACATTGTGTTTCTGCCGTACCCAATACCCCCTCATACACACACTTTATATTACATTGTGTTTCTGCCGTACCCAATACCCCTCATACACACACTTTATATTACATTGTGTTTCTGCCGTACCCAATACCCCCTCATACACACACTTTATATTACATTGTGTTTCTGCCGTACCCAATACCCCCTCATACACACACTTTATATTACATTGTGTTTCTGCCGTACCCAATACCCCCTCATACACACACTTTATATTACATTGTGTTTCTGCCGTACCCAATACCCCCTCATACACACACTTTATATTACATTGTGTTTCTGCCGTACCCAATACCCCCTCATACACACACTTTATATTACATTGTGTTTCTGCCGTACCCAATACCCCTCATACACACACTTTATATTACATTGTGTTTCTGCCGTACCCAATACCCCCTCATACACACACTTTATATTACATTGTGTTTCTGCCGTACCCAATACCCCCTCATACACACACTTTATATTACATTGTGTTTCTGCCGTACCCAATACCCCCTCATACACACACTTTATATTACATTGTGTTTCTGCCGTACCCAATACCCCCTCATACACACACTTTATATTACATTGTGTTTCTGCCGTACCCAATACCCCCTCATACACACACTTTATATTACATTGTGTTTCTGCCGTACCCAATACCCCCTCATACACACACTTTATATTACATTGTGTTTCTGCCGTACCCAATACCCCTCATACACACACTTTATATTACATTGTGTTTCTGCCGTACCCAATACCCCTCATACACACACTTTATATTACATTGTGTTTCTGCCGTACCCAATACCCCCTCATACACACACTTTATATTACATTGTGTTTCTGCCGTACCCAATACCCCCTCATACACACACTTTATATTACATTGTGTTTCTGCCGTACCCAATACCCCCTCATACACACACTTTATATTACATTGTGTTTCTGCCGTACCCAATACCCCCTCATACACACACTTTATATTACATTGTGTTTCTGCCGTACCCAATACCCCCTCATACACACACTTTATATTACATTGTGTTTCTGCCGTACCCAATACCCCTCATACACACACTTTATATTACATTGTGTTTCTGCCGTACCCAATACCCCCTCATACACACACTTTATATTACATTGTGTTTCTGCCGTACCCAATACCCCCTCATACACACACTTTATATTACATTGTGTTTCTGCCGTACCCAATACCCCCTCATACACACACTTTATATTACATTGTGTTTCTGCCGTACCCAATACCCCCTCATACACACACTTTATATTACATTGTGTTTCTGCCGTACCCAATACCCCCTCATACACACACTTTATATTACATTGTGTTTCTGCCGTACCCAATACCCCTCATACACACACTTTATATTACATTGTGTTTCTGCCGTACCCAATACCCCTCATACACACACTTTATATTACATTGTGTTTCTGCCGTACCCAATACCCCCTCATACACACACTTTATATTACATTGTGTTTCTGCCGTACCCAATACCCCCTCATACACACACTTTATATTACATTGTGTTTCTGCCGTACCCAATACCCCCTCATACACACACTTTATATTACATTGTGTTTCTGCCGTACCCAATACCCCTCATACACACACTTTATATTACATTGTGTTTCTGCCGTACCCAATACCCCTCATACACACACTTTATATTACATTGTGTTTCTGCCGTACCCAATACCCCTCATACACACACTTTATATTACATTGTGTTTCTGCCGTACCCAATACCCCCTCATACACACACTTTATATTACATTGTGTTTCTGCCGTACCCAATACCCCCTCATACACACACTTTATATTACATTGTGTTTCTGCCGTACCCAATACCCCCTCATACACACACTTTATATTACATTGTGTTTCTGCCGTACCCAATACCCCCTCATACACACACTTTATATTACATTGTGTTTCTGCCGTACCCAATACCCCTCATACACACACTTTATATTACATTGTGTTTCTGCCGTACCCAATACCCCCTCATACACACACTTTATATTACATTGTGTTTCTGCCGTACCCAATACCCCCTCATACACACACTTTATATTACATTGTGTTTCTGCCGTACCCAATACCCCCTCATACACACACTTTATATTACATTGTGTTTCTGCCGTACCCAATACCCCCTCATACACACACTTTATATTACATTGTGTTTCTGCCGTACCCAATACCCCTCATACACACACTTTATATTACATTGTGTTTCTGCCGTACCCAATACCCCCTCATACACACACTTTATATTACATTGTGTTTCTGCCGTACCCAATACCCCCTCATACACACACTTTATATTACATTGTGTTTCTGCCGTACCCAATACCCCCTCATACACACACTTTATATTACATTGTGTTTCTGCCGTACCCAATACCCCCTCATACACACACTTTATATTACATTGTGTTTCTGCCGTACCCAATACCCCCTCATACACACACTTTATATTACATTGTGTTTCTGCCGTACCCAATACCCCCTCATACACACACTTTATATTACATTGTGTTTCTGCCGTACCCAATACCCCCTCATACACACACTTTATATTACATTGTGTTTCTGCCGTACCCAATACCCCCTCATACACACACTTTATATTACATTGTGTTTCTGCCGTACCCAATACCCCCTCATACACACACTTTATATTACATTGTGTTTCTGCCGTACCCAATACCCCCTCATACACACACTTTATATTACATTGTGTTTCTGCCGTACCCAATACCCCCTCATACACACACTTTATATTACATTGTGTTTCTGCCGTACCCAATACCCCCTCATACACACACTTTATATTACATTGTGTTTCTGCCGTACCCAATACCCCCTCATACACACACTTTATATTACATTGTGTTTCTGCCGTACCCAATACCCCCTCATACACACACTTTATATTACATTGTGTTTCTGCCGTACCCAATACCCCCTCATACACACACTTTATATTACATTGTGTTTCTGCCGTACCCAATACCCCTCATACACACACTTTATATTACATTGTGTTTCTGCCGTACCCAATACCCCCTCATACACACACTTTATATTACATTGTGTTTCTGCCGTACCCAATACCCCCTCATACACACACTTTATATTACATTGTGTTTCTGCCGTACCCAATACCCCCTCATACACACACTTTATATTACATTGTGTTTCTGCCGTACCCAATACCCCTCATACACACACTTTATATTACATTGTGTTTCTGCCGTACCCAATACCCCCTCATACACACACTTTATATTACATTGTGTTTCTGCCGTACCCAATACCCCCTCATACACACACTTTATATTACATTGTGTTTCTGCCGTACCCAATACCCCTCATACACACACTTTATATTACATTGTGTTTCTGCCGTACCCAATACCCCCTCATACACACACTTTATATTACATTGTGTTTCTGCCGTACCCAATACCCCCTCATACACACACTTTATATTACATTGTGTTTCTGCCGTACCCAATACCCCCTCATACACACACTTTATATTACATTGTGTTTCTGCCGTACCCAATACCCCCTCATACACACACTTTATATTACATTGTGTTTCTGCCGTACCCAATACCCCCTCATACACACACTTTATATTACATTGTGTTTCTGCCGTACCCAATACCCCCTCATACACACACTTTATATTACATTGTGTTTCTGCCGTACCCAATACCCCCTCATACACACACTTTATATTACATTGTGTTTCTGCCGTACCCAATACCCCCTCATACACACACTTTATATTACATTGTGTTTCTGCCGTACCCAATACCCCCTCATACACACACTTTATATTACATTGTGTTTCTGCCGTACCCAATACCCCCTCATACACACACTTTATATTACATTGTGTTTCTGCCGTACCCAATACCCCCTCATACACACACTTTATATTACATTGTGTTTCTGCCGTACCCAATACCCCCTCATACACACACTTTATATTACATTGTGTTTCTGCCGTACCCAATACCCCCTCATACACACACTTTATATTACATTGTGTTTCTGCCGTACCCAATACCCCCTCATACACACACTTTATATTACATTGTGTTTCTGCCGTACCCAATACCCCCTCATACACACACTTTATATTACATTGTGTTTCTGCCGTACCCAATACCCCCTCATACACACACTTTATATTACATTGTGTTTCTGCCGTACCCAATACCCCCTCATACACACACTTTATATTACATTGTGTTTCTGCCGTACCCAATACCCCCTCATACACACACTTTATATTACATTGTGTTTCTGCCGTACCCAATACCCCCTCATACACACACTTTATATTACATTGTGTTTCTGCCGTACCCAATACCCCTCATACACACACTTTATATTACATTGTGTTTCTGCCGTACCCAATACCCCTCATACACACACTTTATATTACATTGTGTTTCTGCCGTACCCAATACCCCCTCATACACACACTTTATATTACATTGTGTTTCTGCCGTACCCAATACCCCTCATACACACACTTTATATTACATTGTGTTTCTGCCGTACCCAATACCCCCTCATACACACACTTTATATTACATTGTGTTTCTGCCGTACCCAATACCCCCTCATACACACACTTTATATTACATTGTGTTTCTGCCGTACCCAATACCCCCTCATACACACACTTTATATTACATTGTGTTTCTGCCGTACCCAATACCCCCTCATACACACACTTTATATTACATTGTGTTTCTGCCGTACCCAATACCCCTCATACACACACTTTATATTACATTGTGTTTCTGCCGTACCCAATACCCCTCATACACACACTTTATATTACATTGTGTTTCTGCCGTACCCAATACCCCCTCATACACACACTTTATATTACATTGTGTTTCTGCCGTACTCAATACCCCCTCATACACACACTTTATATTACATTGTGTTTCTGCCGTACCCAATACCCCCTCATACACACACTTTATATTACATTGTGTTTCTGCCGTACCCAATACCCCCTCATACACACACTTTATATTACATTGTGTTTCTGCCGTACCCAATACCCCCTCATACACACACTTTATATTACATTGTGTTTCTGCCGTACCCAATACCCCTCATACACACACTTTATATTACATTGTGTTTCTGCCGTACCCAATACCCCCTCATACACACACTTTATATTACATTGTGTTTCTGCCGTACCCAATACCCCCTCATACACACACTTTATATTACATTGTGTTTCTGCCGTACCCAATACCCCCTCATACACACACTTTATATTACATTGTGTTTCTGCCGTACCCAATACCCCCTCATACACACACTTTATATTACATTGTGTTTCTGCCGTACCCAATACCCCCTCATACACACACTTTATATTACATTGTGTTTCTGCCGTACCCAATACCCCCTCATACACACACTTTATATTACATTGTGTTTCTGCCGTACCCAATACCCCCTCATACACACACTTTATATTACATTGTGTTTCTGCCGTACCCAATACCCCCTCATACACACACTTTATATTACATTGTGTTTCTGCCGTACCCAATACCCCCTCATACACACACTTTATATTACATTGTGTTTCTGCCGTACCCAATACCCCCTCATACACACACTTTATATTATATTGTGTTTCTGCCGTACCCAATACCCCTCATACACACACTTTATATTACATTGTGTTTCTGCCGTACCCAATACCCCTCATACACACACTTTATATTACATTGTGTTTCTGCCGTACCCAATACCCCCTCATACACACACTTTATATTACATTGTGTTTGTGCCGTACCCAATACCCCTCATACACACACTTTATATTACATTGTGTTTCTGCCGTACCCAATACCCCCTCATACACACACTTTATATTACATTGTGTTTCTGCCGTACCCAATACCCCTCATACACACACTTTATATTACATTGTGTTTCTGCCGTACCCAATACCCCCTCATACACACACTTTATATTACATTGTGTTTCTGCCGTACCCAATACCCCCTCATACACACACTTTATATTACATTGTGTTTCTGCCGTACCCAATACCCCTCATACACACACTTTATATTACATTGTGTTTCTGCCGTACCCAATACCTCTCATACACACACTTTATATTACATTGTGTTTCTGCCGTACCCAATACCCCCTCATACACACACTTTATATTACATTGTGTTTCTGCCGTACCCAATACCCCCTCATACACACACTTTATATTACATTGTGTTTCTGCCGTACTCAATACCCCCTCATACACACACTTTATATTACATTGTGTTTCTGCCGTACCCAATACCCCCTCATACACACACTTTATATTACATTGTGTTTCTGCCGTACCCAATACCCCCTCATACACACACTTTATATTACATTGTGTTTCTGCCGTACCCAATACCCCCTCATACACACACTTTATATTACATTGTGTTTCTGCCGTACCCAATACCCCTCATACACACACTTTATATTACATTGTGTTTCTGCCGTACCCAATACCCCCTCATACACACACTTTATATTACATTGTGTTTCTGCCGTACCCAATACCCCCTCATACACACACTTTATATTACATTGTGTTTCTGCCGTACCCAATACCCCCTCATACACACACTTTATATTACATTGTGTTTCTGCCGTACCCAATACCCCCTCATACACACACTTTATATTACATTGTGTTTCTGCCGTACCCAATACCCCCTCATACACACACTTTATATTACATTGTGTTTCTGCCGTACCCAATACCCCCTCATACACACACTTTATATTACATTGTGTTTCTGCCGTACCCAATACCCCCTCATACACACACTTTATATTACATTGTGTTTCTGCCGTACCCAATACCCCTCATACACACACTTTATATTACATTGTGTTTCTGCCGTACCCAATACCCCCTCATACACACACTTTATATTACATTGTGTTTCTGCCGTACCCAATACCCCCTCATACACACACTTTATATTACATTGTGTTTCTGCCGTACCCAATACCCCTCACACACACACTTTATATTACATTGTGTTTCTGCCGTACCCAATACCCCCTCATACACACACTTTATATTACATTCTGTTTCTGCCGTACCCAATACCCCCTCATACACACACTTTATATTACATTGTGTTTCTGCCGTACCCAATACCCCCTGATACACACACTTTATATTACATTGTGTTTCTGCCGTACCCAATACCCCCTCATACACACACTTTATATTACATTGTGTTTCTGCCGTACCCAATACCCCCTCATACACACACTTTATATTACATTGTGTTTCTGCCGTACCCAATACCCCTCATACACACACTTTATATTACATTGTGTTTCTGCCGTACCCAATACCCCTCATACACACACTTTATATTACATTGTGTTTCTGCCGTACTCAATACCCCTCATACACACACTTTATATTACATTGTGTTTCTGCCGTACCCAATACCCCCTCATACACACACTTTATATTACATTGTGTTTCTGCCTTACCCAATACCCCCTCATACACACACTTTATATTACATTGTGTTTCTGCCGTACCCAATACCCCTCATACACACACTTTATATTACATTGTGTTTCTGCCGTACCCAATACCCCTCATACACACACTTTATATTACATTGTGTTTCTGCCGTACTCAATACCCCCTCATACACACACTTTATATTATATTGTGTTTCTGCCTTACCCAATACCCCCTCATACACACACTTTATATTACATTGTGTTTCTGCCGTACCCAATACCCCTCATACACACACTTTATATTACATTGTGTTTCTGCCGTACCCAATACCCCTCATACACACACTTTATATTACATTGTGTTTCTGCCGTACTCAATACCCCCTCATACACACACTTTATATTATATTGTGTTTCTGCCTTACCCAATACCCCCTCATACACACACTTTATATTACATTGTGTTTCTGCCGTACCCAATACCCCTCATACACACACTTTATATTACATTGTGTTTCTGCCGTACCCAATACCCCTCATACACACACTTTATATTACATTGTGTTTCTGCCGTACCCAATACCCCCTCATACGCACACTTTATATTACATTGTGTTTCTGCCGTACCCAATACTCCCTCATACACACACTTTATATTACATTGTGTTTCTGCCGTACCCAATACCCCCTCATACACACACTTTATATTACATTGTGTTTCTGCCGTACCCAATACCCCCTCATACACACACTTTATATTACATTGTGTTTCTGCCGTACCCAATACCCCCTCATACACACACTTTATATTACATTGTGTTTCTGCCGTACCCAATACCCCTCATACACACACTTTATATTACATTGTGTTTCTGCCGTACCCAATACCCCCTCATACACACACTTTATATTACATTGTGTTTCTGCCGTACCCAATACCCCCTCATACACACACTTTATATTACATTGTGTTTCTGCCGTACCCAATACCCCTCACACACACACTTTATATTACATTGTGTTTCTGCCGTACCCAATACCCCCTCATACACACACTTTATATTACATTGTGTTTCTGCCGTACCCAATACCCCCTGATACACACACTTTATATTACATTGTGTTTCTGCCGTACCCAATACCCCCTCATACACACACTTTATATTACATTGTGTTTCTGCCGTACCCAATACCCCCTCATACACACACTTTATATTACATTGTGTTTCTGCCGTACCCAATACCCCTCATACACACACTTTATATTACATTGTGTTTCTGCCGTACCCAATACCCCTCATACACACACTTTATATTACATTGTGTTTCTGCCGTACTCAATACCCCTCATACACACACTTTATATTACATTGTGTTTCTGCCGTACCCAATACCCCCTCATACACACACTTTATATTACATTGTGTTTCTGCCATACCCAATACCCCCTCATACACACACTTTATATTACATTGTGTTTCTGCCGTACCCAATACCCCTCATACACACACTTTATATTACATTGTGTTTCTGCCGTACCCAATACCCCCTCATACACACACTTTATATTACATTGTGTTTCTGCCGTACCCAATACCCCCTCATACACACACTTTATATTACATTGTGTTTCTGCCGTACCCAATACCCCCTCATACACACACTTTATATTACATTGTGTTTCTGCCGTACCCAATACCCCCTCATACACACACTTTATATTATATTGTGTTTCTGCCTTACCCAATACCCCCTCATACACACACTTTATATTACATTGTGTTTCTGCCGTACCCAATACCCCTCATACACACACTTTATATTACATTGTGTTTCTGCCGTACCCAATACCCCTCATACACACACTTTATATTACATTGTGTTTCTGCCGTACTCAATACCCCCTCATACACACACTTTATATTATATTGTGTTTCTGCCTTACCCAATACCCCCTCATACACACACTTTATATTACATTGTGTTTCTGCCGTACCCAATACCCCTCATACACACACTTTATATTACATTGTGTTTCTGCCGTACCCAATACCCCTCATACACACACTTTATATTACATTGTGTTTCTGCCGTACCCAATACCCCCTCATACGCACACTTTATATTACATTGTGTTTCTGCCGTACCCAATACTCCCTCATACACACACTTTATATTACATTGTGTTTCTGCCGTACCCAATACCCCCTCATACACACACTTTATATTACATTGTGTTTCTGCCGTACCCAATACCCCCTCATACACACACTTTATATTACATTGTGTTTCTGCCGTACCCAATACCCCTCATACACACACTTTATATTATATTGTGTTTCTGCCGTACCCAATACCCCTCATACACACACTTTATATTACATTGTGTTTCTGCCGTACCCAATACCCCTCATACACACACTTTATATTACATTGTGTTTCTGCCGTACTCAATACCCCCTCATACACACACTTTATATTATATTGTGTTTCTGCCTTACCCAATACCCCCTCATACACACACTTTATATTACATTGTGTTTCTGCCGTACCCAATACCCCCTCATACACACACTTTATATTATATTGTGTTTCTGCCGTACCCAATACCCCCTCATACACACACTTTATATTACATTGTGTTTCTGCCGTACCCAATACCCCCTCATACACACACTTTATATTACATTGTGTTTCTGCCGTACCCAATACCCCCTCATACACACACTTTATATTACATTGTGTTTCTGCCGTACCCAATACCCCCTCATACACACACTTTATATTACATTGTGTTTCTGCCGTACCCAATACCCCTCATACACACACTTTATATTACATTGTGTTTCTGCCGTACCCAATACCCCCTCATACACACACTTTATATTACATTGTGTTTCTGCCGTACCCAATACCCCTCATACACACACTTTATATTACATTGTGTTTCTGCCGTACCCAATACCCCCTCATACACACACTTTATATTACATTGTGTTTCTGCCGTACCCAATACCCCTCATACACACACTTTATATTACATTGTGTTTCTGCCGTACCCAATACCCCCTCATACACACACTTTATATTACATTGTGTTTCTGCCGTACCCAATACCCCCTCATACACACACTTTATATTACATTGTGTTTCTGCCGTACCCAATACCCCCTCATACACACACTTTATATTACATTGTGTTTCTGCCGTACCCAATACCCCCTCATACACACACTTTATATTACATTGTGTTTCTGCCGTACCCAATACCCCCTCATACACACACTTTATATTACATTGTGTTTCTGCCGTACCCAATACCCCTCATACACACACTTTATATTACATTGTGTTTCTGCCGTACCCAATACCCCCTCATACACACACTTTATATTACATTGTGTTTCTGCCGTACCCAATACCCCCTCATACACACACTTTATATTACATTGTGTTTCTGCCGTACCCAATACCCCCTCATACACACACTTTATATTACATTGTGTTTCTGCCGTACCCAATACCCCTCATACACACACTTTATATTACATTGTGTTTCTGCCATACCCAATACCCCCTCATACACACACTTTATATTACATTGTGTTTCTGCCGTACCCAATGAAGGACCCTGAGAGGTTGGAAAGCTTGTAACATATACCCCCTCCACTCCCTCCTCATCCCCCCTACTCCCTCTTACACACATTATATTGTCTCTGCTATACCCGATGAAGGGCCAAGTATCATTCCCCCTCCCCCTCCTCATACCCCCTCCCCCCTCCTCATACCCCCTCCCCCCTCCTCATACCCCCTCCCCCCTCCTCATACCCCCTCCTCATCACCCAGCAGTTTCACCCTCATTGGCTGAACTGCCAGGGGGCGTGGCCACATCACCCAGCAGTTTCACCCTCATTGGCTGAACTGCCAGGGGGCGTGGCCAGCTCTGCGTCGCGAGCACAGATACCCTGTCTTCAGGGAAATCTGTTCGCACAATGCGGCGGGCGCGGCTGAGTCCCCAGTGCGTTCTGTGACACGCGCACCCGGCGGCAGGGGGGGGGGGGGGGGGGCGGTGCGTGCACAGTGCTAAGCGCGAGCTGCGGTCTCCAGGAGAGAGGGAAGCGGGCGCGGGCCGGTCCCATTGAGGGGCAGTTCTTGTCCACGCAGCGGGGACATGCGCGTCCGGCGGGGGGGGGAGGGGGCGCAGCGGGGACACGCGCGTCCGGCGGGGGGGGGGGGCAGCGGGGACCTGGCCTAAGATTCTAGAGATCCCCAAATTTAGGTTGTGTAAACAGGTTGTTTTTCTCCCTGGATTAACCCCTTCATGGCTGGGACATTTGGTCAGGTTTAGGTGCAACGCAAGTTGGTTTTTACATCAGGCACTTTATATAAACGCTGTAGAACATCACTGTCCCAAATACAATATATATGAACCTCTAGGGCAGTGTTTCCCAACTCCAGTAATCAGGGAACCCCAACAGGTCAGGATTATAAGGATATCCCTGCTTCAGCACAGGTGGGTCCATCACAATGACGGCACCGCTGGTTGACCCACCTGTGCTGGAGCAGGGACATCCTGAAGACCTGACCAGTTGGGGTTACCGGAGGACTGGCGTTGGGGAAACACTGCTGTAGGCGCATGCATCATAAGGGGCGCAATACTGCCGCTTCCAAACACAAGTTTGTGCCAGATTGGGGGGCTCGTCAAAGCGCCTGTATAATGTATTATAACAAATGTATATAGGTGGTATATCGCCTGCCACACAGCATCAATATACACCAACCCTCACCTGTCTGCTGGTCTCCTGTCTTTCTATATATAGAAAATATATTTAACATGCTGCCTGGGTGTTGGGGTTCCCAGTTTCTCTGGCTCCCACCCTCCAATTAAAAGGCAAGATGAAGTGGAAAGACCTTATAGCAACCACGTTTGCCCAAGAAACTGAATGGTGATCTCCAGACAGCTCCCCCACAAACCTTCCCCAGGTGGCCTCTGGCATTGTACCTTCCCCCAGGCGCCTCTGGCATTGTACCTTCCCCAAGGCGGGCTCTGGAATTGTACCTTCCCCCAGGTGGCTCTGGCATTGAACCTTCCCCCAGGCGGGCTCTGGCATTGTACCTTCCCCAGGTGGTTCTGGCATTGTACCTTCCCCCAGGTGGGCTCTGGCATTGTACCTTCCCCAGGCGGGCTCTGGCATTGTACCTTCCCCAGGTGGCTCTGGCATTGTACCTTCCCCAGGTGGTTCTGGCATTGTACCTTCCCCAGGTGGCTCTGGCATTGTACCTTCCCCCAGGTGGGCTCTGGCATTGTACCTTCCCCCAGGTGGGCTCTGGCATTGAACCTTCTCCCAGGTGGGCTCTGGCATTGTACCTTCCCCAGGTGGCTCTGGCATTGTACCTTCCCCAGGTGGCTCTGGCATTGTAGCTTCCCCAGGTGGCTCTGGCATTGTATTTTCCCCGAGGTGGCTCTGGCATTGTACCTTCCCCAGGTGGCTCTGGCATTGTATCTTCCCCCAGGTGGGCTCTGGCATTGTATCTTCCCCCAGGTGGCTCTGGCATTGTACCTTCCCCAGGTGGGCTCTGGCATTGTACCTTCCCCAGGTGGCTCTGGCATTGTACCTTCCCCAGGTGGCTCTGGCATTGTACCTTCCCCAGGTGGCTCTGGCATTGTATCTTCCCCCAGGTGGGCTCTGGCATTGTACCTTCCCCAGGTGGCTCTGGCATTGTACCTTCCACAGGTGGCTCTGGCATTGTATCTTCCCCCAGGTGGGCTCTGGCATTGTATCTTCCCCCAGGTGGCCTCTGGCATTGTACCTCCCCCAGGTGGGCTCTGGCATTGTACCTCCCCCAGGTGGGCTCTGGCATTGTACCTTCCCCAGGCGGGGCTCTGGCATTGTACCTTCCCCAGGCGGCCTCTTGCATTGTACCTTCCCCAGGCGGCCTCTGGCATTGTACCTTCCCCCAGGCGGGGCTCTGGCATTGTACCTTCCCCAGGCGGGCTCTGGCATTGTACCTTCCCCAAGGTGGCTCTGGCATTGTACCTTCCCCAGGCGGGCTCTGGCATTGTACCTCCCCCAGGTGGCTCTGGCATTGTACCTTCCCCAGGTGGCTCTGGCATTGTACCTTCCCCAGGCGGGCTCTGGCATTGTACCTTCCCCAGGTGGCTCTGGCATTGTACCTTCCCCAGGTGGCTCTGGCATTGCACCTTCCCCAGGCGGCTCTGGCATTGTACCTTCCCCAGGCGGCTCTGGCATTGTACCTTCCCCAGGTGGCTCTGGCATTGTACCTTCCCCAGGTGGGCTCTGGCATTGTACCTTCCCCCAGGTGGGCTCTGGCATTGTACCTTCCCCAGGCGGCTCTGGCATTGTACCTTCCCCCAGGCGGGCTCTTGCATTGTACCTTCCCCAGGCGGCTCTGGCATTGTACCTCCCCCAGGCGGCTCTGGCATTGTACCTTCCCCAGGTGGGCTCTGGCATTGTACCTTCCCCAGGCGGCTCTGGCATTGTACCTCCCCCAGGCGGCTCTGGCATTGTACCTTCCCCAGGTAATCTCTGGGATTGTACCTTCCCCAGGCGGCTCTGGCATTGTACCTTCAACAGGTGGCTCTGGCATTGTACCTTCCCCAGGTGGGCTCTGGCATTGTACCTTCCCCAGGTGGCTCTGGCATTGTACCTTCCCTGGCGGCTCTGGCATTGTACCTTCCCCAGGTGGGCTCTGGCATTGTACCTTCCCCAGGCGGGCTCTGGCATTGTACCTTCCCCAGGTGGCTCTGGCATTGTACCTTCCCCAAGTGGGCTCTGGCATTGTACCTTCCCCAGGCGGGGCTCTGGCATTGTACCTTCCCCAGGTGGCTCTGGCATTGTACCTTCCCCCAGGTGGGCTCTGGCATTGTACCTTCCCCAGGCGGGGCTCTGGCATTGTACCTTCCCCAGGCGAGCTCTGGCATTGTACCTTCCCCAGGCATCTCTGGCATTGTACCTCCCCCAGGCGGCTCTGGCATTGTACCTTCCCCAGGCGGCTCTGGCATTGTACCTCCCCCCAGGCTGGCTCTGGCATTGTACCTTCCCCAGGCGTCTCTGGCATTGTACCTTCCCCCAGGCGGGCTCTGGCATTGTACCTTCCCCAGACGGCTCTGGCATTGTACCTTCCCCAGGTGGGCTCTGGCATTGTACCTTCCCCAGGAGGGCTCTGGCATTGTACCTTCCCCAGGCGGCTCTGGCATTGTACCTTCCCCAGGTGGGCTCTGGCATTGTACCTTCCCCAGGCGGCTCTGGCATTGTACCTTCCCCAGGTGGGCTCTGGCATTGTACCTTCCCCAGGCGAGCTCTGGCATTGTACCTTCCCCAGGTGGGCTCTGGCATTGTACCTTCCCCAGGTGGCCTCTGGCATTGTACCTTCCCCAGGCGGGCTCTGGCATTGTACCTTCCCCAGGCGGGCTCTGGCATTGTACCTTCCCCAGGTGAGCTCTGGCATTGTACCTTCCCCAGGCGGCTCTGGCATTGTACCTTCCCCCAGGCGGCTCTGGCATTGTACCTTCCCCAGGCGGGCTCTGGCATTGTACCTTCCCCAGATGAGCTCTGGCATTGTACCTTCCCCAGGTGGGCTCTGGCATTGTACCTTCCCCAGGTGGCTCTGGCATTGTACCTTCCCCAGGTGGCTCTGGCATTGTACCTTCCCCAGGTGGGCTCTGGCATTGTACCTTCCCCCAGGTGGCTCTGGCATTGTACCTTCCCCAGGCGGGCTCTGGCATTGTACCTTCCCCAGGCGGGCTCTGGCATTGTACCTTCCCCAGGTGAGCTCTGGCATTGTACCTTCCCCAGGTGGGCTCTGGCATTGTACCTTCCCCAGGTGGGCTCTGGCATTGTACCTTCCCCAGGCGGGGGATCTGGCATTGTACCTCCCCCCAGACGGGCTCTGGCATTGTACCTCCCCCTAGGCGGGCTCTGGCATTGTACCTTCCCCAGGCGGGCTCTGGCATTGTACCTTCCCCAGGCGGGGGCTCTGGCATTGTACCTTCCCCAGGCGGGGGCTCTGGCATTGTACCTCCCCCCAGGCGGGCTCTGGCATTGTACCTCCCCCAAGGTGGGCTCTGGCATTGTACCTTCCCCAGGCGGGCTCTGGCATTGTACCTTCCCCAGGTGGGCTCTGGCATTGTACCTTCCCCAGGTGGCTCTGGCATTGTACCTTCCCCAGGCGGGGCTCTGGCATTGTACCTTCCCCAGGCGGGGGCTCTGACATTGTAACTCCCCCCAGATGGGCTCTGGCATTGTACCTCCCCCCAGGCGGGCTCTGGCATTGTACCTTCCCCAGACGGGCTCTGGCATTGTACCTTCCCCAGGTGGGGGCTCTGGCATTGTACCTTCCCCAGGCGGGGTCTCTGGCATTGTACCTCCCCCCAGGCGGGCTCTGGCATTGTACCTCCCCCCAGGTGGGCTCTGGCATTGTACCTTCCCCAGGCGGTTTCTGGCATTGTACCTTCCCCAGGTGAGCTCTGGCATTGTACCTTCCCCAGGCGGCTCTGGCATTGTACCTTCCCCCAGGCGGGCTCTGGCATTGTACCTTCCCCCAGGCAGCTCTGGCATTGTACCTTCCCCAGGCGGGCTCTGGCATTGTACCTTCCCCAGGTGAGCTCTGGCATTGTACCTTCCCCAGGTGGCTCTGGCATTGTACCTTCCCCAGGTGGCTCAGGCATTGTACCTTCCCCATGTGGGCTCTGGCATTGTACCTTCCCCATGTGGGCTCTGGCATTGTACCTTCCCCAGGCGGGCTCTGGCATTGTACCTTCCCCAGGTGAGCTCTGGCATTGTACCTTCCCCAGGTGGGGGCTCTGGCATTGTACCTCCCCCCAGGCGGGGGCTCTGGCATTGTACCTCCCCCCAGGAGGGCTCTGGCATTGTACCTCCCCCCAGACGGGCTCTGGCATTGTACCTTCCCCAGGCGAGCTCTGGCATTGTACCTTCCCCAGGTGGGCTCTGGCATTGTACCTTCCCCAGGCGGCTCTGGCATTGTACCTTCCCCAGGCGGCTCTGGCATTGTACCTCCCCCAGGCGGGCTCTGGCATTGTACCTTCCCCAGGCGGGGCTCTGGCATTGTACCTTCCCCCAGGTGGGCTCTGGCATTGTACCTTCCCCCAGGCGGGCTCTGGCATTGTACCTACCCCAGGCGGGCTCTGGCATTGTACCTTCCCCCAGGTGGGCTCTGGCATTGTACCTTCCCCCAGGTGGCTCTGGCATTGTACCTTCCCCAGGCGGCTCTGGCATTGTACCTCCCCAGGCGGCTCTGTCATTGTAACATCCCCAAAGGTGGGCTCTGGCATTGTACCTTCCCCAGGCGGGCTCTGGCTTTGTACCTCCCCCAGGCGTGCTCTGGCATTGTACCTTCCCCAAGCGGGCTCTGGCATTGTACCTTCCCCAGGCGGGCTCTGGCATTGTACCTCCCCCAGGCGGGGCTCTGGCATCGTACCTTCCCCAGGTGGGCTCTGGCATTGTACCTTCCCCAGGTGGGCTCTGGCATTGTACCTTCCCCAGGTGGCTCTGGCATTGTACCTTCCCCAGGTGGGCTCTGGCATTGTACCTTCCCCAGGTGGGCTCTGGCATTGTACCTTCCCCAGGTGGGCTCTGGCACTGTACCTTCCCCAGGCGGGCTCTGGCATTGTACCTTCCCCCAGGCGAGGCTCTGGCATTGTACCTCCCCCAGGTGGGGCTCTGGAATTGTACCTCCCCCAGGCGGGCTCTGGCATTGTACCTCCCCCAGGCGGCTCTGGCATTGTACCTTCCCCCAGGCGGCTCTGGCATTGTACCTTCTTCCAGGCGGCTCTGGCATTGTACCTCCCCCAGGTGGCTCTGGCATTGTACCTTCCCCAGGCGGGCTCTGGCATTGTACCTTCCCCAGGCGGGCTCTGGCATTGTACCTTCCCCCAGGCGGGGCTCTGGCATTGTACCTTCCCCAGGTGGCTCTGGCATTGTACCTTCCCCCAGGTGGGCTCTGGCATTGTACCTTCCCCCAGGCGGGGCTCTGGCATTGTACCTTCCCCAGGCGTGCTCTGGCATTGTACCTTCCCCAGGCGGGCTCTGGCATTGTACCTTCCCCCAGGTGGGCTCTGGCATTGTACCTCCCCCAGGTGGGCTCTGGCATTGTACCTCCCCCAGGTGGGCTCTGGCATTGTACCTTCCCCAGGCGGGCTCTGGCATTGTACCTTCCCCAGGCGGCTCTGGCATTGTACCTTCCCCAGGCGGCTCTGGCATTGTACCTTCCCCAGGTGGCTCTGGCATTGTACCTTCCCCAGGCGAGCTCTGGCATTGTACCTTCCCCAGGCGGCTCTGGCATTGTACCTTCCCCAGGCGGCTCTGGCATTGTACCTTCCCCCAGGCGGGCTCTGGCATTGTACCTTCCCCAGGTGGCTCTGGCATTGTACCTTCCCCAGGCGGCTCTGGCATTGTACCTTCCCCAGGCGGCTCTGGCATTGTACCTTCCACCAGGCGGGGCTCTGGCATTGTACCTTCCCCAGGTGGCTCTGGCATTGTACCTTCCCCCAGGTGGGCTCTGGCATTGTACCTTCCCCAGGTGGGCTCTGGCATTGTACCTTCCCCAGGCGTGCTCTGGCATTGTACCTTCCCCAGGCGGGCTCTGGCATTGTACCTTCCCCCAGGTGGGCTCTGGCATTGTACCTCCCCCTGGTGGGCTCTGGCATTGTACCTTCCCCAGGCGGGCTCTGGCATTGTACCTTCCCCAGGCGGCTCTGGCATTGTACCTTCCCCAGGCGGCTCTGGCATTGTACCTTCCCCAGGTGGCTCTGGCATTGTACCTTCCCCAGGCGAGCTCTGGCATTGTACCTTCCCCAGGCGGCTCTGGCATTGTACCTTCCCCAGGCGGCTCTGGCATTGTACCTTCCCCAGGCGGGCTCTGGCATTGTACCTTCCCCAGGCGGCTCTGGCATTGTACCTTCCCCCAGGCGGCTCTGGCATTGTACCTTCCCCCAGGTGGCTCTGGCATTGTACCTTCCCCAGGCGGCTCTGGCATTGTACCTTCTCCAGGCGGGCTCTGGTATTGTACCTTCCCCAGGCGGGCTCTGGCATTGTACCTTCCCCCAGGCGGGCTCTGGCATTGTACCTCCCCCAGGCGGCTCTGGCATTGTACCTTCCCCCAGGCGGGCTCTGGCATTGTACCTCCCCCAGGCGGCTCTGGCATTGTACCTTCCCCCAGGCGGGCTCTGGCATTGTACCTTCCCCAGGTGGCTCTGGAATTGTACCTTCCCCAGGCGGCTCTGGCATTGTACCTTCCCCAGGCAGGCTCTGGCATTGTACCTTCCCCAGGCGGCTCTGGCATTGTACCTTCCCCCAGGTGGGCTCTGGCATTGTACCTCCCCCAGGTGGCTCTGGCATTGTACCTTCCCCAGGCGGGGCTCTGGCATTGTACCTTCCCCAGGTGGCTCTGGCATTGTACTTTCCCCAGGTGGCTCTGGCATTGTACCTTCCCCCAGGTGGGCTCTGGCATTGTACCTCCCCCAGGCGGGGCTCTAGCATTGTACCTTCCCCAGGTGGCTCTGGCATTGTACCTTCCCCAGGTGGCTCTGGCATTGTACCTCCCCCAGGTGGCTCTGGCATTGTACCTTCCCCAGGCGGCTCTGGCATTGTACCTCCCCCAGGTGGGCTCTGGCATTGTACCTCCCCCAGGTGGCTCTGGCATTGTACCTTCCCCAGGCGGCTCTGGCATTGTACCTCCCCCAGGCGGGCTCTGGCATTGTACCTTCCCCAGGCGGCTCTGGCATTGTACCTTCCCCAGGCGGGGCTCTGGCATTGTACCTTCCCCCAGGTGGGCTCTGGCATTGTACCTTCCCCCAGGCGGGCTCTGGCATTGTACCTCCCCCAGGTGGCTCTGGCATTGTACCTTCCCCCAGGCGGCTCTGGCATTGTACCTCCCCCAGGCGGCTCTGTCATTGTAACTTCCCCCAGGTGGGCTCTGGCATTGTACCTTCCCCAGGCGGGCTCTGGCATTGTACCTTCCCCAGGTGGGTTCTGGCATTGTACCTCCCCCAGGCGTGCTCTGGCATTGTACCTTCCCCAAGCGGGCTCTGGCATTGTACCTTCCCCAGGCGGGCTCTGGCATTGTACCTTCCCCCAGGCGGGCTCTGGCATTGTACCTCCCCCAGGCGGGGCTCTGGCATTGTACCTTCCCCAGGTGGGCTCTGGCATTGTACCTCCCCCAGGCGTGCTCTGGCATTGTACCTTCCCCAAGCGGGCTCTGGCATTGTACCTCCCCCAGGCGGGCTCTGGCATTGTACCTCCCCCAGGCGGGGCTCTGGCATCGTACTTTCCCCAGGTGGGCTCTGGCATTGTACCTTCCCCAGTTGGGCTCTGGCATTGTACCTTCCCCAGCTGGCTCTGGCATTGTACCTTCCCCAGGTGGGCTCTGGCATTGTACCTTCCCCAGGTGGGCTCTGGCATTGTACCTTCCCCAGGTGGGCTCTGGCACTGTACCTTCCCCAGGCGGGCTCTGGCATTGTACCTTCCCCCAGGCGGGGCTCTGGCATTGTACCTCCCCCAGGTGGGGCTCTGGCATTGTACCTCCCCCAGGCGGGCTCTGGCATTGTACCTCCCCCAGGCGGCTCTGGCATTGTACCTTCCACCGGTGGGCTCTGGCATTGTACCTTCCCCAGGTGGGCTCTGTCATTGTACCTTCCCCAGGTGGGCTCTGGCATTGTACCTTCCCCAGGTGGGCTCTGGCATTGTACCTTCCCCAGGTGGCTCTTTCATTGTACCTTCCCCAGGTGGGCTCTGGCATTGTACCTTCCCCAGGCGGGCTCTGGCATTGTACCTTCCCCAGGTGGGCTCTGGCACTGTACCTTCCCCAGGCGGGCTCTGGCATTGTACCTTCCCCCAGGCGGGGCTCTGGTATTGTACCTCCCCCAGGTGGGGCTCTGGCATTGTACCTCCCCCAGGCGGGCTCTGGCATTGTACCTCCCCCAGGCGGGCTCTGGCATTGTACCTCCCCCAGGCGGCTCTGGCATTGTACCTTCCCCCAGGCGGCTCTGGCATTGTACCTTCTTCCAGGCGGCTCTGGCATTGTACCTCCCCCAGGTGGCTCTGGCATTGTACCTTCCCCCAGGCGGGGCTCTGGCATTGTACCTTCCCCAGGTGGCTCTGGCATTGTTCCTTCCCCCAGGTGGGCTCTGGCATTGTACCTTCCCCCAGGCGGGGCTCTGGCATTGTACCTTCCCCAGGCGTGCTCTGGCATTGTACCTTCCCCAGGCGAGCTCTGGCATTGTACCTTCCCCCAGGTGGGCTCTGGCATTGTACCTCCCCCAGGTGGGCTCTGGCATTGTACCTCCCCCAGGCGGCTCTGGCATTGTACCTTCCACCGGTGGGCTCTGGCATTGTACCTTCCCCAGGTGGGCTCTGTCATTGTACCTTCCCCAGGTGGGCTCTGGCATTGTACCTTCCCCAGGTGGGCTCTGGCATTGTACCTTCCCCAGGTGGCTCTTTCATTGTACCTTCCCCAGGTGGGCTCTGGCATTGTACCTTCCCCAGGCGGGCTCTGGCATTGTACCTTCCCCAGGTGGGCTCTGGCACTGTACCTTCCCCAGGCGGGCTCTGGCATTGTACCTTCCCCCAGGCGGGGCTCTGGTATTGTACCTCCCCCAGGTGGGGCTCTGGCATTGTACCTCCCCCAGGCGGGCTCTGGCATTGTACCTCCCCCAGGCGGGCTCTGGCATTGTACCTCCCCCAGGCGGCTCTGGCATTGTACCTTCCCCCAGGCGGCTCTGGCATTGTACCTTCTTCCAGGCGGCTCTGGCATTGTACCTCCCCCAGGTGGCTCTGGCATTGTACCTTCCCCCAGGCGGGGCTCTGGCATTGTACCTTCCCCAGGTGGCTCTGGCATTGTTCCTTCCCCCAGGTGGGCTCTGGCATTGTACCTTCCCCCAGGCGGGGCTCTGGCATTGTACCTTCCCCAGGCGTGCTCTGGCATTGTACCTTCCCCAGGCGAGCTCTGGCATTGTACCTTCCCCCAGGTGGGCTCTGGCATTGTACCTCCCCCAGGTGGGCTCTGGCATTGTACCTTCCCCAGGCGGGCTCTGGCATTGTACCTTCCCCAGGCGGCTCTGGCATTGTACCTTCCCCAGGCGGCTCTGGCATTGTACCTTCCCCAGGTGGCTCTGGCATTGTACCTTCCCCAGGCGAGCTCTGGCATTGTACCTTCTCCAGGCGGCTCTGGCATTGTACCTTCCCCAGGTGGCTCTGGCATTGTACCTTCCCCAGGCGGGCTCTGGCATTGTACCTTCCCCAGGTGGCTCTGGCATTGTACCTTCCCCAGGTGGCTCTGGCATTGTACCTTCCCCAGGCAGCTCTGGCATTGTACCTTCTCCAGGCGGGCTCTGGCATTGTACCTTCCCCCAGGCGGCTCTGGCATTGTACCTTCCCCAGGTGGGCTCTGGCATTGTACCTTCCCCAGGTGGGCTCTGGCATTGTACCTTCCCCAGGCGGGCTCTGGCATTGTACCTTCCCCCAGGTGGCTCTGGCATTGTACCTTCCCCAGGCGGCTCTGGCATTGTACCTTCTCCAAGTGGCTCTGGCATTGTACCTTCTCCAGGCGGGCTCTGGTATTGTACCTTCCCCAGGCGGGCTCTGGCATTGTACCTTCCCCCAGGTGGCTCTGGCATTGTACCTTCCCCCAGGCGGCTCTGGATTGTACCTTCCCCCAGGTGGCTCTCGCATTGTACCTTCCCCAGGCGCCTCTCGCATTGTACCTTCTCCAGGCGGCTCTGGCATTGTACCTTCTCCAGGCGGGCTCTGGTATTGTACCTTCCCCAGGCGGGCTCTGGCATTGTACCTTCCCCCAGGTGGCTCTGGCATTGTACCTCCCCCAGGCGGCTCTGGCATTGTACCTTCCACCAGGCGGCTCTGGCATTGTACCTTCTTCCAGGCGGCTCTGGCATTGTACCTCCCCCTGGTGGCTCTGGCATTGTACCTTCCCCAGGCGGGCTCTGGCATTGTACCTTCCCCAGGCGGGCTCTGGCATTGTACCTTCCCCCAGGCGGGGCTCTGGCATTGTACCTTCCCCAGGTGGCTCTGGCATTGTACCTTCCCCCAGGTGGGCTCTGGCATTGTACCTTCCCCCAGGCGGGGCTCTGGCATTGTACCTTCCCCAGGCGTGCTCTGGCATTGTACCTTCCCCAGGCGAGCTCTGGCATTGTACCTTCCCCCAGGTGGGCTCTGGCATTGTACCTCCCCCAGGTGGGCTCTGGCATTGTACCTTCCCCAGGCGGGCTCTGGCATTGTACCTTCCCCAGGCGGCTCTGGCATTGTACCTTCCCCAGGCGGCTCTGGCATTGTATCTTCCCCAGGCGGCTCTGGCATTGTACCTTCTCCAGGCGGGCTCTGGCATTGTACCTTCCCCCAGGCGGCTCTGGCATTGTACCTTCTCCAGGCGGCTCTGGCATTGTACCTTCTCCAAGCGGGCTCTGGTATTGTACCTTCCCCAGGCGGGCTCTGGCATTGTACCTTCCCCCAGGTGGCTCTGGCATTGTACCTTCCCCCAGGCGGCTCTGGCATTGTACCTTCCCCCAGGTGGGCTCTGGCATTGTACCTTCCCCAGGCGGCTCTTGCATTGTACCTTCCCCAGGCGGGCTATGGCATTGTACCTTCCCCAGGCGGGCTCTGGCATTGTACCTTCCCCAGGCGGGCTCTTGCATTGTACCTTCCCCCAGGCGGGGCTCTGGCATTGTACCTTCCCCAGGTGGCTCTGGCATTGTACCTTGCCCCAGGTGGGGCTCTGGCATTGTACCTTCCCCCAGGCGGGCTCTGGCATTGTACCTTCCCCAGGCGGGCTCTGGCATTGTACCTTCCCCCAGGTGGGCTCTGGCATTGTACCTCCCTCAGGTGGGCTCTGGCATTGTACCTTCCCCAGGCGGGCTCTGGCATTGTACCTTCCCCAGGCGGCTCTGGCATTGTACCTTCCCCAGGCGGCTCTGGCATTGTACCTTCCCCCAGGTGGGCTCTGGCATTGTACCTCCCCCAGGCGGGGCTCTGGCATTGTACCTTCCCCAGGTGGCTCTGGCATTGTACCTTCCCCAGGTGGCTCTGGCATTGTACCTCCCCCAGGTGGCTCTGGCATTGTACCTTCCCCAGGCGGCTCTGGCATTGTACCTCCCCCAGGTGGGCTCTGGCATTGTACCTCCCCCAGGTGGCTCTGGCATTGTACCTTCCCCAGGCGGCTCTGGCATTGTACCTCCCCCAGGCGGGCTCTGGCATTGTACCTTCCCCAGGCGGGGCTCTGGCATTGTACCTTCCCCCAGGTGGGCTCTGGCATTGTACCTTCCCCAGGCGGCTCTGGCATTGTACCTCCCCCAGGCGGCTCTGGCATTGTACCTTCCCCCAGGCGGCTCTGGCATTGTACCTTCTTCCAGGCGGCTCTGGCATTGTACCTCCCCCAGGTGGCTCTGGCATTGTACCTTCCCCCAGGCGGGGCTCTGGCATTGTACCTTCCCCAGGTGGCTCTGGCATTGTTCCTTCCCCCAGGTGGGCTCTGGCATTGTACCTTCCCCCAGGCGGGGCTCTGGCATTGTACCTTCCCCAGGCGTGCTCTGGCATTGTACCTTCCCCAGGCGAGCTCTGGCATTGTACCTTCCCCCAGGTGGGCTCTGGCATTGTACCTCCCCCAGGTGGGCTCTGGCATTGTACCTTCCCCAGGCGGGCTCTGGCATTGTACCTTCCCCAGGCGGCTCTGGCATTGTACCTTCCCCAGGCGGCTCTGGCATTGTACCTTCCCTAGGTGGCTCTGGCATTGTACCTTCCCCAGGCGAGCTCTGGCATTGTACCTTCTCCAGGCGGCTCTGGCATTGTACCTTCCCCAGGTGGCTCTGGCATTGTACCTTCCCCAGGCGGGCTCTGGCATTGTACCTTCCCCAGGTGGCTCTGGCATTGTACCTTCCCCAGGTGGCTCTGGCATTGTACCTTCCCCAGGCAGCTCTGGCATTGTACCTTCTCCAGGCGGGCTCTGGCATTGTACCTTCCCCCAGGCGGCTCTGGCATTGTACCTTCTCCAGGCGGCTCTGGCATTGTACCTTCTCCAGGCGGGCTCTGGTATTGTACCTTCCCCAGGCGGGCTCTGGCATTGTACCTTCCCCCAGGTGGCTCTGGCATTGTACCTCCCCCAGGCGGCTCTGGCATTGTACCTTCCACCAGGCGGCTCTGGCATTGTACCTTCTTCCAGGCGGCTCTGGCATTGTACCTCCCCCTGGTGGCTCTGGCATTGTACCTTCCCCAGGCGGGCTCTGGCATTGTACCTTCCCCAGGCGGGCTCTGGCATTGTACCTTCCCCCAGGCGGGGCTCTGGCATTGTACCTTCCCCAGGTGGCTCTGGCATTGTACCTTCCCCCAGGTGGGCTCTGGCATTGTACCTTCCCCCAGGCGGGGCTCTGGCATTGTACCTTCCCCAGGCGTGCTCTGGCATTGTACCTTCCCCAGGCGAGCTCTGGCATTGTACCTTCCCCCAGGCGGGCTCTGGCATTGTACCTCCCCCAGGTGGGCTCTGGCATTGTACCTTCCCCAGGCGGGCTCTGGCATTGTACCTTCCCCAGGCGGCTCTGGCATTGTACCTTCCCCAGGCGGCTCTGGCATTGTATCTTCCCCAGGCGGCTCTGGCATTGTACCTTCTCCAGGCGGGCTCTGGCATTGTACCTTCCCCCAGGCGGCTCTGGCATTGTACCTTCTCCAGGCGGCTCTGGCATTGTACCTTCTCCAGGCGGGCTCTGGTATTGTACCTTCCCCAGGCGGGCTCTGGCATTGTACCTTCCCCCAGGTGGCTCTGGCATTGTACCTTCCCCCAGGCGGCTCTGGCATTGTACCTTCCCCCAGGTGGGCTCTGGCATTGTACCTTCCCCAGGCGGCTCTTGCATTGTACCTTCTCCAGGCGGGCTATGGCATTGTACCTTCCCCAGGCGGGCTCTGGCATTGTACCTTCCCCAGGCGGGCTCTTGCATTGTACCTTCCCCCAGGCGGGGCTCTGGCATTGTACCTTCCCCAGGTGGCTCTGGCCTTGTACCTTGCCCCAGGTGGGGCTCTGGCATTGTACCTTCCCCCAGGCGGGCTCTGGCATTGTACCTTCCCCAGGCGGGCTCTGGCATTGTACCTTCCCCCAGGTGGGCTCTGGCATTGTACCTCCCTCAGGTGGGCTCTGGCATTGTACCTTCCCCAGGCGGGCTCTGGCATTGTACCTTCCCCAGGCGGCTCTGGCATTGTACCTTCCCCAGGCGGCTCTGGCATTGTACCTTCCCCCAGGTGGGCTCTGGCATTGTACCTCCCCCAGGCGGGGCTCTGGCATTGTACCTTCCCCAGGTGGCTCTGGCATTGTACCTTCCCCAGGTGGCTCTGGCATTGTACCTCCCCCAGGTGGCTCTGGCATTGTACCTTCCCCAGGCGGCTCTGGCATTGTACCTCCCCCAGGTGGGCTCTGGCATTGTACCTCCCCCAGGTGGCTCTGGCATTGTACCTTCCCCAGGCGGCTCTGGCATTGTACCTCCCCCAGGCGGGCTCTGGCATTGTACCTTCCCCAGGCGGGGCTCTGGCATTGTACCTTCCCCAGGCGGGGCTCTGGCATTGTATCTTCCCCCAGGTGGGCTCTGGCATTGTACCTTCCCCAGGCGGCTCTGGCATTGTACCTCCCCCAGGCGGCTCTGTCATTGTAACTTCCCCCAGGTGGGCTCTTGCATTGTACCTTCCCCAGGCGGGCTCTGGCATTGTACCTCCCCCAGGCGTGCTCTGGCATTGTACCTTCCCCAAGCGGGCTCTGGCATTGTACCTTCCCCAGGCGGGGGCTCTGGCATTGTACCTCCCCCAGGCGGGGCTCTGGCATTGTACCTTCCCCAGGTGGGCTCTGGCATTGTACCTTCCCCAGGTGGGCTCTGGCATTGTACCTTCCCCAGGTGGCTCTGGCATTGAACCTTCCCCAGGTGGGCTCTGGCATTGTACCTTCCCCAGGTGGGCTCTGGCATTGTACCTTCCCCAGGTGGGCTCTGGCACTGTACCTTCCTTAGGCGGGCTCTGGCATTGTACCTTCCCCCAGGCGGGGCTCTGGCATTGTACCTCCCCCAGGTGGGGCTCTGGCATTGTACCTCCCCCAGGCGGGCTCTGGCATTGTACCTCCCCCAGGCGGGCTCTGGCATTGTACCTCCCCCAGGCGGCTCTGGCATTGTACCTTCCCCAGGCGGCTCTGGCATTGTACCTTCTTCCAGGTGGCTCTGGCATTGTACCTCCCCCAGGTGGCTCTGGCATTGTACCTCCCCCAGGTGGCTCTGGCATTGTACCTTCCCCAGGCGGGCTCTGGCATTGTACATTCCCCAGGCGGGCTCTGGCATTGTACCTTCCCCCAGGCGGGGCTCTGGCATTGTACCTTCCCCAGGTGGCTCTCGCATTGTACCTTCCCCCAGGTGGGCTCTGGCATTGTACCTTCCCCCAGGCGGGGCTCTGGCATTGTACCTTCCCCAGGCGTGCTCTGGCATTGTACCTTCCCCAGGCGGGCTCTGGCATTGTACCTTCCCCCAGGTGGGCTCTGGCATTGTACCTCCCCCAGGTGGGCTCTGGCATTGTACCTTCCCCAGGCGGCTCTGGCATTGTACCTTCCCCAGGCGGCTCTGGCATTGTACCTTCCCCAGGTGGCTCTGGCATTGTACCTTCCCCAGGCGAGCTCTGGCATTGTACCTTCCCCAGGCGGCTCTGGCATTGTACCTTCCCCAGGCGGCTCTGGCATTGTACCTTCCCCAGGCGGGCTCTGGCATTGTACCTTCCCCAGGCGGCTCTGGCATTGTACCTTCCCCAGGTGGCTCTGGCATTGTACCTTCCCCAGGCGGCTCTGGCATTGTACCTTCTCCGGGCGGGCTCTGGCATTGTACCTTCCCCCAGGCGGCTCTGGCATTGTACCTTCCCCAGGTGGGCTCTGGCATTGTACCTTCCCCAGGTGGGCTCTGGCATTGTACCTTCCCCAGGCGGGCTCTGGCATTGTACCTTCCCCCAGGTGGCTCTGGCATTGTACCTTCCCCAGGCGGCTCTGGCATTGTACCTTCTCCATTCGGCTCTGGCATTGTACCTTCTCCAGGCGGGCTCTGGTATTGTACCTTCCCCAGGCGGGCTCTGGCATTGTACCTTCCCCCAGGTGGCTCTGGCATTGTACCTTCCCCAAGGCGGCTCTGGCATTGTACCTTCCCCCAGGTGGCTCTGGCATTGTACCTTCCCCAGGCGGCTCTGGCATTGTACCTTCTCCAGGCGGCTCTGGCATTGTACCTTCTCCAGGCGGGCTCTGGTATTGTACCTTCCCCAGGCGGGCTCTCGCATTGTACCTTCCCCCAGGTGGCTCTGGCATTGTACCTTCCCCCAGGCGGCTCTGGCATTGTACCTTCCCCCAGGTGGGCTCTGGCATTGTACCTTCCCCAGGCGGGCTCTGGCATTGTACCTTCCCCAGGCGGCTCTGGCATTGTACCTTCCCCCAGGCGGCTCTGGAATTGTACCTTCCCCAGGCGGCTCTGGCATTGTACCTTCCCCAGGCGGGCTCTGGCATTGTACCTTCCCCAGACGGCTCTGGCATTGTACCTTCCCCCAGGTGGGCTCTGGCATTGTACCTCCCCCAGGTGGCTCTGGCATTGTACCTTCCCCAGGCGGCTCTGGCATTGTACCTCCCCCAGGCGGGGCTCTGGCATTGTACCTTCCCCAGGTGGCTCTGGCATTGTACCTTCCCCAGGTGGCTCTGGCAATGTACCTTCCCCCAGGCGGGCTCTGGCATTGTACCTTCCCCAGGTGGCTCTGGCATTGTACCTTCCCCCAGGTGGGCTCTGGCATTGTACCTCCCCCAGGCGGGGCTCTAGCATTGTACCTTCCCCAGGTGGCTCTGGCATTGTACCTTCCCCAGGTGGCTCTGGCATTGTACCTCCCCCAGGTGGCTCTGGCATTGTACCTTCCCCAGGCGGCTCTGGCATTGTACCTCCCCCAGGTGGGCTCTGGCATTGTACCTCCCCCAGGTGGCTCTGGCATTGTTCCTCCCCCAGGCGGCTCTGGCATTGTACCTCCCCCAGGCGGGCTCTGGCATTGTACCTTCCCCAGGCGGCTCTGGCATTGTACCTTCCCCAGGCGGGGCTCTGGCATTGTACCTTCCCCCAGGTGGGCTCTGGCATTGTACCTCCCCCAGGTGGCTCTGGCATTGTACCTTCCCCCAGGCGGCTCTGGCATTGTACCTCCCCCAGGCGGCTCTGTCATTGTAACTTCCCCCAGGTGGGCTCTGGCATTGTACCTTCCCCAGGCGGGCTCTGGCATTGTACCTTCCCCAGGTGGGTTCTGGCATTGTACCTCCCCCAGGCGTGCTCTGGCATTGTACCTTCCCCAAGCGGGCTCTGGCATTGTACCTTCCCCAGGTGGGCTCTGGCATTGTACCTTCCCCCAGGCGGGCTCTGGCATTGTACCTCCCCCAGGCGGGGCTCTGGCATTGTACCTTCCCCCAGGCGGGGCTCTGGTATTGTACCTCCCCCAGGTGGGGCTCTGGCATTGTACCTCCCCCAGGCGGGCTCTGGCATTGTAACTTCCCCCAGGTGGGCTCTGGCATTGTACCTTCCCCCAGGCGGCTCTGGCATTGTACCTCCCCCAGGCGGCTCTGTCATTGTAACTTCCCCCAGGTGGGCTCTGGCATTGTACCTTCCCCAGGCGGGCTCTGGCATTGTACCTTCCCCAGGTGGGTTCTGGCATTGTACCTCCCCCAGGCGTGCTCTGGCATTGTACCTTCCCCAAGCGGGCTCTGGCATTGTACCTTCCCCAGGTGGGCTCTGGCATTGTACCTTCCCCCAGGCGGGCTCTGGCATTGTACCTCCCCCAGGCGGGGCTCTGGCATTGTACCTTCCCCAGGTGGGCTCTGGCATTGTACCTCCCCCAGGCGGGCTCTGGCATTGTACCTTCCCCCAGGCGGGGCTCTGGTATTGTACCTCCCCCAGGTGGGGCTCTGGCATTGTACCTCCCCCAGGCGGGCTCTGGCATTGTACCTCCCCCAGGCGGGCTCTGGCATTGTACCACCCCCAGGTGGCTCTGGCATTGTACCTTCCCCCAGGCGGCTCTGGCATTGTACCTTCTTCCAGGCGGCTCTGGCATTGTACCTCCCCCAGGTGGCTCTGGCATTGTACCTTCCCCAGGCGGGCTCTGGCATTGTACCTTCCCCAGGCGAGCTTTGGCATTGTACCTTCCCCCAGGTGGGCTCTGGCATTGTACCTCCCCCAGGTGGGCTCTGGCATTGTACCTTCCCCAGGTGGGCTCTGGCATTGTACCTTCCCCAGGCGGCTCTGGCATTGTACCTTCCCCAGGCGGGCTCTGGCATTGTACCTTCCCCAGGTGGCTCTGGCATTGTACCTTCCCCAGGCGAGCTCTGGCATTGTACCTTCTCCAGGCGGCTCTGGCATTGTACCTTCCCCAGGTGGCTCTGGCATTGTACCTTCCCCAGGCGGGCTCTGGCATTGTACCTTCCCCAGGTGGCTCTGGCATTGTACCTTCCCCAGTTGGCTCTGGCATTGTACCTTCCCCAGGCGGCTCTGGCATTGTACCTTCTCCAGGCGGGCTCTGGCATTGTACCTTCCCCCAGGCGGCTCTGGCATTGTACCTTCCCCAGGTGGGCTCTGGCATTGTACCTTCCCCAGGTGGGCTCTGGCATTGTAACTTCCCCAGGTGGGCTCTGGCATTGTAACTTCCCCAGGCGGGCTCTGGCATTGTACCTTCCCCCAGGTGGCTCTGGCATTGTACCTTCCCCAGGCGGCTCTGGCATTGTACCTTCTCCAAGCGGCTCTGGCATTGTACCTTCTCCAGGCGGGCTCTGGTATTGTACCTTCCCCAGGCGGGCTCTGGCATTGTACCTTCCCCCAGGTGGCTCTGGCATTGTACCTTCCCCCAGGCGGCTCTGGCATTGTACCTTCCCCCAGGTGGCTCTCGCATTGTACCTTCCCCAGGCGGCTCTGGCATTGTACCTTCTCCAGGCGGCTCTGGCATTGTACCTTCTCCAGGCGGGCTCTGGTATTGTACCTTCCCCAGGCGGGCTCTGGCATTGTACCTTCCCCCAGGTGGCTCTGGCATTGTACCTCCCCCAGGCGGCTCTGGCATTGTACCTTCCACCAGGCGGCTCTGGCATTGTACCTTCTTCCAGGCGGCTCTGGCATTGTACCTCCCCCTGGTGGCTCTGGCATTGTACCTTCCCCAGGCGGGCTCTGGCATTGTACCTTCCCCAGGCGGGCTCTGGCATTGTACCTTCCCCCAGGCGGGGCTCTGGCATTGTACCTTCCCCAGGTGGCTCTGGCATTGTACCTTCCCCCAGGTGGGCTCTGGCATTGTACCTTCCCCCAGGCGGGGCTCTGGCATTGTACCTTCCCCAGGTGGCTCTGGTATTGTACCTTCCCCAGGTGGCTCTGGCATTGTACCTCCCCCAGGTGGCTCTGGCATTGTACCTCCCCCAGGCGGCTCTGGCATTGTACCTCCCCCAGGTGGGCTCTGGCATTGTACCTCCCCCAGGTGGCTCTGGCATTGTACCTTCCCCAGGCGGCTCTGGCATTGTACCTCCCCCAGGCGGGCTCTGGCATTGTACCTTCCCCAGGCGGGGCTCTGGCATTGTACCTTCCCCCAGGTGGGCTCTGGCATTTTACCTTCCCCAGGCGGCTCTGGCATTGTACCTCCCCCAGGCGGCTCTGTCATTGTAACTTCCCCCAGGTGGGCTCTGGCATTGTACCTTCCCCAGGCGGGCTCTGGCATTGTACCTCCCCCAGGCGTGCTCTGGCATTGTACCTTCCCCAAGCGGGCTCTGGCATTGTACCTTCCCCAGGCGGGGGCTCTGGCATTGTACCTCCCCCAGGCGGGGCTCTGGCATTGTACCTTCCCCAGGTGGGCTCTGGCATTGTACCTTCCCCAGGTGGGCTCTGGCATTGTACCTTCCCCCAGGCGGGGCTCTGGCATTGTACCTTCCCCAGGCGTGCTCTGGCATTGTACCTTCCCCAGGCGAGCTCTGGCATTGTACCTTCCCCCAGGTGGGCTCTGGCATTGTACCTCCCCCAGGTGGGCTCTGGCATTGTACCTTCCCCAGGCGGGCTCTGGCATTGTACCTTCCCCAGGCGGCTCTGGCATTGTACCTTCCCCAGGCGGCTCTGGCATTGTACCTACTCCAGGCGGGCTCTGGCATTGTACCTTCCCCCAGGCGGCTCTGGCATTGTACCTTCTCCAGGCGGCTCTGGCATTGTACCTTCTCCAGGCGGGCTCTGGTATTGTACCTTCCCCAGGCGGGCTCTGGCATTGTACCTTCCCCCAGGTGGCTCTGGCATTGTACCTTCCCCCAGGCGGCTCTGGCATTGTACCTTCCCCCAGGTGGGCTCTGGCATTGTACCTTCCCCAGGCGGCTCTTGCATTGTACCTTCCCCAGGCGGGCTATGGCATTGTACCTTCCCCAGGCGGGCTCTGGCATTGTACCTTCCCCAGGCGGGCTCTTGCATTGTACCTTCCCCCAGGCGGGGCTCTGGCATTGTACCTTCCCCAGGTGGCTCTGGCATTGTACCTTGCCCCAGGCGGGGCTCTGGCATTGTACCTTCCCCCAGGCGGGGCTCTGGCATTGTACCTTCCCCAGGCGTGCTCTGGCATTGTACCTTCCCCAGGCGAGCTCTGGCATTGTACCTTCCCCCAGGTGGGCTCTGGCATTGTACCTCCCCCAGGTGGGCTCTGGCATTGTACCTTCCCCAGGCGGGCTCTGGCATTGTACCTTCCCCAGGCGGCTCTGGCATTGTACCTTCCCCAGGCGGCTCTGGCATTGTACCTACTCCAGGCGGGCTCTGGCATTGTACCTTCCCCCAGGCGGCTCTGGCATTGTACCTTCTCCAGGCGGCTCTGGCATTGTACCTTCTCCAGGCGGGCTCTGGTATTGTACCTTCCCCAGGCGGGCTCTGGCATTGTACCTTCCCCCAGGTGGCTCTGGCATTGTACCTTCCCCCAGGCGGCTCTGGCATTGTACCTTCCCCCAGGTGGGCTCTGGCATTGTACCTTCCCCAGGCGGCTCTTGCATTGTACCTTCCCCAGGCGGGCTATGGCATTGTACCTTCCCCAGGCGGGCTCTGGCATTGTACCTTCCCCAGGCGGGCTCTTGCATTGTACCTTCCCCCAGGCGGGGCTCTGGCATTGTACCTTCCCCAGGTGGCTCTGGCATTGTACCTTGCCCCAGGCGGGGCTCTGGCATTGTACCTTCCCCCAGGCGGGCTCTGGCATTGTACCTTCCCCAGGCGGGCTCTGGCATTGTACCTTCCCCCAGGTGGGCTCTGGCATTGTACCTCCCTCAGGTGGGCTCTGGCATTGTACCTTCCCCAGGCGGGCTCTGGCATTGTACCTTCCCCAGGCGGCTCTGGCATTGTACCTTCCCCAGGCGGCTCTGGCATTGTACCTTCCCCCAGGTGGGCTCTGGCATTGTACCTCCCCCAGGCGGGGCTCTGGCATTGTACCTTCCCCAGGTGGCTCTGGTATTGTACCTTCCCCAGGTGGCTCTGGCATTGTACCTCCCCCAGGTGGCTCTGGCATTGTACCTCCCCCAGGCGGCTCTGGCATTGTACCTCCCCCAGGTGGGCTCTGGCATTGTACCTCCCCCAGGTGGCTCTGGCATTGTACCTTCCCCAGGCGGCTCTGGCATTGTACCTCCCCCAGGCGGGCTCTGGCATTGTACCTTCCCCAGGCGGGGCTCTGGCATTGTACCTTCCCCCAGGTGGGCTCTGGCATTTTACCTTCCCCAGGCGGCTCTGGCATTGTACCTCCCCCAGGCGGCTCTGTCATTGTAACTTCCCCCAGGTGGGCTCTGGCATTGTACCTTCCCCAGGCGGGCTCTGGCATTGTACCTCCCCCAGGCGTGCTCTGGCATTGTACCTTCCCCAAGCGGGCTCTGGCATTGTACCTTCCCCAGGCGGGGGCTCTGGCATTGTACCTCCCCCAGGCGGGGCTCTGGCATTGTACCTTCCCCAGGTGGGCTCTGGCATTGTACCTTCCCCAGGTGGGCTCTGGCATTGTACCTTCCCCAGGTGGCTCTGGCATTGTACCTTCCCCAGGTGGGCTCTGGCATTGTACCTTCCCCAGGTGGGCTCTGGCATTGTACCTTCCCCAGGTGGGCTCTGGCACTGTACCTTCCCCAGGCGGGCTCTGGCATTGTACCTTCCCCCAGGCGGGGCTCTGGCATTGTACCTCCCCCAGTTGGGGCTCTGGCATTGTACCTCCCCCAGGCGGGCTCTGGCATTGTACCTCCCCCAGGCGGGGCTCTGGCATTGTACCTCCCCCAGGCGGCTCTGGCATTGTACCTTCCACAGGCGGCTCTGGCATTGTACCTTCTTCCAGGTGGCTCTGGCATTGTACCTCCCCCAGGTGGCTCTGGCATTGTACCTCCCCCAGGTGGCTCTGGCATTGTACCTTCCCCAGGCGGGCTCTGGCATTGTACATTCCCCAGGCGGGCTCTGGCATTGTACCTTCCCCCAGGCGGGGCTCTGGCATTGTACCTTCCCCAGGTGGCTCTGGCATTGTACCTTCCCCCAGGTGGGCTCTGGCATTGTACCTTCCCCCAGGCGGGGCTCTGGCATTGTACCTTCCCCAGGCGTGCTCTGGCATTGTACCTTCCCCAGGCGGGCTCTGGCATTGTACCTTCCCCCAGGTGGGCTCTGGCATTGTACCTCCCCCAGGTGGGCTCTGGCATTGTACCTTCCCCAGGCGGGCTCTGGCATTGTACCTTCCCCAGGCGGCTCTGGCATTGTACCTTCCCCAGGCGGCTCTGGCATTGTACCTTCCCCATGTGGCTCTGGCATTGTACCTTCCCCAGGCGAGCTCTGGCATTGTACCTTCCCCAGGCGGCTCTGGCATTGTACCTTCCCCAGGCGGCTCTGGCATTGTACCTTCCCCAGGCGGGCTCTGGCATTGTACCTTCCCCAGGCGGCTCTGGCATTGTACCTTCCCCAGGTGGCTCTGGCATTGTACCTTCCCCAGGCGGCTCTGGCATTGTACCTTCTCCAGGCGGGCTCTGGCATTGTACCTTCCCCCAGGCGGCTCTGGCATTGTACCTTCCCCAGGTGGGCTCTGGCATTGTACCTTCCCCAGGTGGGCTCTGGCATTGTACCTTCCCCAGGCGGGCTCTGGCATTGTACCTTCCCCCAGGTGGCTCTGGCATTGTACCTTCCCCAGGCGGCTCTGGCATTGTACCTTCTCCAGGCGGCTCTGGCATTGTACCTTCTCCAGGCGGGCTCTGGTATTGTACCTTCCCCAGGCGGGCTCTGGCATTGTACCTTCCCCCAGGTGGCTCTGGCATTGTACCTTCCCCCAGGCGGCTCTGGCATTGTACCTTCCCCCAGGTGGCTCTGGCATTGTACCTTCCCCAGGCGGCTCTGGCATTGTACCTTCTCCAGGCGGCTCTGGCATTGTACCTTCTCCAGGCGGGCTCTGGTATTGTACCTTCCCCAGGCGGGCTCTCGCATTGTACCTTCCCCCAGGTGGCTCTGGCATTGTACCTTCCCCCAGGCGGCTCTGGCATTGTACCTTCCCCCAGGTGGGCTCTGGCATTGTACCTTCCCCAGGCGGCTCTGGCATTGTACCTTCCCCAGGCGGGCTATGGCATTGTACCTTCCCCAGGCGGGCTCTTGCATTGTACCTTCCCCCAGGCGGGGCTCTGGCATTGTACCTTCCCCAGGTGGCTCTGGCATTGTACCTTGCCCCAGGCGGGGCTCTGGCATTGTACCTTCCCCCAGGTGGGCTCTGGCATTGTACCTTCCCCAGGCGGGCTCTGGCATTGTACCTTCCCCCAGGTGGGCTCTGGCATTGTACCTCCCCTAGGTGGGCTCTGGCATTGTACCTTCCCCAGGCGGGCTCTGGCATTGTACCTTCCCCAGGCGGCTCTGGCATTGCACCTTCCCCAGGCGGCTCTGGCATTGTACCTTCCCCAGACGGGCTCTGGCATTGTACCTTCCCCAGGCGGCTCTGGCATTGTACCTTCCCCCAGGTGGCTCTGGCATTGTACCTTCTCCAGGCGGGCTCTGGCATTGTACCTTCCCCCAGGTGGCTCTGGCATTGTACCTTCCCCAGGCGGCTCTGGCATTGTACCTTCCCCAGGTGGGCTCTGGCATTGTACCTTCCCCAGGTGGGCTCTGGCATTGTACCTTCCCCAGGTGGGCTCTGGCATTGTACCTTCCCCAGGTGGGCTCTGGCATTGTACCTTCTCCAGGCGGCTCTGGCATTGTACCTTCTCCAGGCGGGCTCTGGCATTGTACCTCCCCCAGGTGGCTCTGGCATTGTACCTTCCCCAGGGGGGCTCTGGCATTGTACCTTCCCCCAGGCGGCTCTGGCATTGTACCTTCCCCAGGCGGGCTCTGGCATTGTACCTTCCCCAGGCGGGCTCTGGCATTGTACCTTCCCCAGGCGGGCTCTGGCATTGTACATTCCCGAGGTGGCTCTGGCATTGTACCTTCCCCTGGTGGGCTCTGGCATTGTACCTTCCCCAGGTGGGCTCTGGCATTGTACCTTCCCCAGGTGGGCTCTGGCATTGTACCTTCCCCCAGGCGGGGCTCTGGCATTGTACCTTCCCCCAGGCGGGGCTCTGGCATTGTACCTTCCCCCAGGCGGGGCTCTGGCATTGTACCTTCCCCCAGGCGGGGCTCTGGCATTGTACCTTCCCCCAGGCGGGGCTCTGGCATTGTACCTTCCCCCAGGCGGGGCTCTGGCATTGTACCTCCCCCAGGTGCGGCTCTGGCATTGTACCTCCCCCAGGCTGGCTCTGGCATTGTACCTCCCCCAGGCGGGCTCTGGCATTGTACCTTCCCCCAGGCGGCTCTGGCATTGTACCTTCTTCCAGGCGGCTCTGGCATTGTACCTTCTTCCAGGCGGCTCTGGCATTGTACCTTCCCCCAGGCGGGCTCTGGCATTGTACCTTCCCCCAGGCGGCTCTGGCATTGTACCTTCCCCCTGGCGGGCTCTGGCATTGTACCTTCCCCCAGGCGGCTCTGGCATTGTACCTTCTTCCAGGCAGCTCTGGCATTGTACCTCCTTCCAGGCGGCTCTGGCATTGTACCTTCCCCCAGGCGGGCTCTGGCATTGTACCTCCCCCAGGCGGGCTCTGGCATTGTACCTTCCCCCAGGCGGCTCTGGCATTGTACCTTCTTCCAGGCGGCTCTGGCATTGTACCTTCTTCCAGGCGGCTCTGGCATTGTACCTTCCCCCAGGCGGGCTCTGGCATTGTACCTTCCCCCAGGTGGCTCTGGCATTGTACCTTCCCCAGGCGGGCTCTTGCATTGTACCTTCTCCAGGCGGCTCTGGCATTGTACCTTCCCCAGGTGGCTCTGGCATTGTACCTTCCCCCAGGTGGCTCTGGCATTGTACCTTCCCCCAGGCGGCTCTGGCATTGTACCTTCCCCCAGGCGGCTCTGGCATTGTACCTTCCCCCAGGCGGGCTCTGGCATTGTACCTTCCCCAGGCGGCTCTGGCATTGTACCTTCCCCCAGGGGGGCTCTGGCATTGTACCTTCCCCCAGGCGGAGCTCTGGCATTGTACCTTCCCCAGGCGCGCTCTGGCATTGTACCTTCCCCCAGGTGGGCTCTTACATTGTACCTTCCCCCAGGCGGAGCTCTGGCATTGTACCTTCCCCCAGGTGGCTCTGGCATTGTACCTTCCCCCAGGTGGGCTCTGGCATTGAACCTTCCCCCAGGCGGGGCTCTGGCATTGAACCTTCCCCCAGGCGGGGCTCTGGCATTGTACCTTCCCCAGGCGGGCTCTGGCATTGTACCTTCCCCCAGGTGGGCTCTGGCATTGTACCTCCCCCAGGTGGGCTCTGGCATTGTACCTTCCCCAGGTGGGCTCTGGCATTGTACCTTCCCCAGGTGGGCTCTGGCATTGTACCTTCCCCAGGCGGCTCTGGCATTGTACCTTCCCCAGGCGGTTCTGGCATTGTACCTTCCCCAGGCGGCTCTGGCATTGTACCTTCCCCAGGCGGGCTCTGGCATTGTACCTTCCCCAGGTGGCTCTGGCATTGTACCTTCCCCAGGTGGCTCTGGCATTGTACCTCCTCCAGGCGGGCTCTGGCATTGTACCTTCCCCAGGTGGGCTCTGGCATTGTACCTCCCCCAGGTGGCTCTGGCATTGTACCTTCCCCAGGTGGGCTCTGGCATTGTACCTTCCCCCAGGCGGCTCTGGCATTGTACCTTCCCCAGGCGGGCTCTTGCATTGTACCTTCCCCCAGGTGGGCTCTGGCATTGAACCTTCCCCCAGGCGGGGCTCTGGCATTGAACCTTCCCCCAGGCGGGGCTCTGGCATTGTACCTTCCCCAGGCGGGCTCTGGCATTGTAACTTCCCCAGGCGGGCTCTGGCATTGTACCTTCCCCCAGGTGGCTCTGGCATTGTACCTTCCCCAGGCGGCTCTGGCATTGTACCTTCTCCAAGCGGCTCTGGCATTGTACCTTCTCCAGGCGGGCTCTGGTATTGTACCTTCCCCAGGCGGGCTCTGGCATTGTACCTTCCCCCAGGTGGCTCTGGCATTGTACCTTCCCCCAGGCGGCTCTGGCATTGTACCTTCCCCCAGGTGGCTCTCGCATTGTACCTTCCCCAGGCGGCTCTGGCATTGTACCTTCTCCAGGCGGCTCTGGCATTGTACCTTCTCCAGGCGGGCTCTGGTATTGTACCTTCCCCAGGCGGGCTCTGGCATTGTACCTTCCCCCAGGTGGCTCTGGCATTGTACCTCCCCCAGGCGGCTCTGGCATTGTACCTTCCACCAGGCGGCTCTGGCATTGTACCTTCTTCCAGGCGGCTCTGGCATTGTACCTCCCCCTGGTGGCTCTGGCATTGTACCTTCCCCAGGCGGGCTCTGGCATTGTACCTTCCCCAGGCGGGCTCTGGCATTGTACCTTCCCCCAGGCGGGGCTCTGGCATTGTACCTTCCCCAGGTGGCTCTGGCATTGTACCTTCCCCCAGGTGGGCTCTGGCATTGTACCTTCCCCCAGGCGGGGCTCTGGCATTGTACCTTCCCCAGGCGTGCTCTGGCATTGTACCTTCCCCAGGCGAGCTCTGGCATTGTACCTTCCCCCAGGTGGGCTCTGGCATTGTACCTCCCCCAGGTGGGCTCTGGCATTGTACCTTCCCCAGGCGGGCTCTGGCATTGTACCTTCCCCAGGCGGCTCTGGCATTGTACCTTCCCCAGGCGGCTCTGGCATTGTACCTTCTCCAGGCGGGCTCTGGCATTGTACCTTCCCCCAGGCGGCTCTGGCATTGTACCTTCTCCAGGCGGCTCTGGCATTGTACCTTCTCCAGGTGGGCTCTGGTATTGTACCTTCCCCAGGCGGGCTCTGGCATTGTACCTTCCCCCAGGTGGCTCTGGCATTGTACCTTCCCCCAGGCGGCTCTGGCATTGTACCTTCCCCCAGGTGGGCTCTGGCATTGTACCTTCCCCAGGCGGCTCTTGCATTGTACCTTCCCCAGGCGGGCTATGGCATTGTACCTTCCCCAGGCGGGCTCTGGCATTGTACCTTCCCCAGGCGGGCTCTAGCATTGTACCTTCCCCCAGGCGGGGCTCTGGCATTGTACCTTCCCCAGGTGGCTCTGGCATTGTACCTTGCCCCAGGCGGGGCTCTGGCATTGTACCTTCCCCCAGGCGGGCTCTGGCATTGTACCTTCCCCAGGCGGGCTCTGGCATTGTACCTTCCCCCAGGTGGGCTCTGGCATTGTACCTCCCTCAGGTGGGCTCTGGCATTGTACCTTCCCCAGGCGGGCTCTGGCATTGTACCTTCCCCAGGCGGCTCTGGCATTGTACCTTCCCCAGGCGGCTCTGGCATTGTACCTTCCCCCAGGTGGGCTCTGGCATTGTACCTCCCCCAGGCGGGGCTCTGGCATTGTACCTTCCCCAGGTGGCTCTGGCATTGTACCTTCCCCAGGTGGCTCTGGCATTGTACCTCCCCCAGGTGGCTCTGGCATTGTACCTCCCCCAGGCGGCTCTGGCATTGTACCTCCCCCAGGTGGGCTCTGGCATTGTACCTCCCCCAGGTGGCTCTGGCATTGTACCTTCCCCAGGCGGCTCTGGCATTGTACCTCCCCCAGGCGGGCTCTGGCATTGTACCTTCCCCAGGCGGGGCTCTGGCATTGTACCTTCCCCCAGGTGGGCTCTGGCATTGTACCTTCCCCAGGCGGCTCTGGCATTGTACCTCCCCCAGGCGGCTCTGTCATTGTAACTTCCCCCAGGTGGGCTCTGGCATTGTACCTTCCCCAGGCGGGCTCTGGCATTGTACCTCCCCCAGGCGTGCTCTGGCATTGTACCTTCCCCAAGCGGGCTCTGGCATTGTACCTTCCCCAGGCGGGGGCTCTGGCATTGTACCTCCCCCAGGCGGGGCTCTGGCATTGTACCTTCCCCAGGTGGGCTCTGGCATTGTACCTTCCCCAGGTGGGCTCTGGCATTGTACCTTCCCCAGGTGGCTCTGGCATTGTACCTTCCCCAGGTGGGCTCTGGCATTGTACCTTCCCCAGGGGGGCTCTGGCATTGTACCTTCCCCAGGTGGGCTCTGGCACTGTACCTTCCCCAGGCGGGCTCTGGCATTGTACCTTCCCCCAGGCGGGGCTCTGGCATTGTACCTCCCCCAGTTGGGGCTCTGGCATTGTACCTCCCCCAGGCGGGCTCTGGCATTGTACCTCCCCCAGGCGGGCTCTGGCATTGTACCTCCCCCAGGCGGCTCTGGCATTGTACCTTCCACAGGCGGCTCTGGCATTGTACCTTCTTCCAGGTGGCTCTGGCATTGTACCTCCCCCAGGTGGCTCTGGCATTGTACCTCCCCCAGGTGGCTCTGGCATTGTACCTTCCCCAGGCGGGCTCTGGCATTGTACATTCCCCAGGCGGGCTCTGGCATTGTACCTTCCCCCAGGCGGGGCTCTGGCATTGTACCTTCCCCAGGTGGCTCTGGCATTGTACCTTCCCCCAGGTGGGCTCTGGCATTGTACCTTCCCCCAGGCGGGGCTCTGGCATTGTACCTTCCCCAGGCGTGCTCTGGCATTGTACCTTCCCCAGGCGGGCTCTGGCATTGTACCTTCCCCCAGGTGGGCTCTGGCATTGTACCTCCCCCAGGTGGGCTCTGGCATTGTACCTTCCCCAGGCGGGCTCTGGCATTGTACCTTCCCCAGGCGGCTCTGGCATTGTACCTTCCCCAGGCGGCTCTGGCATTTTACCTTCCCCAGGTGGCTCTGGCATTGTACCTTCCCCAGGCGAGCTCTGGCATTGTACCTTCCCCAGGCGGCTCTGGCATTGTACCTTCCCCAGGTGGCTCTGGCATTGTACCTCCCCCAGGTGGCTCTGGCATTGTACCTCCCCCAGGCGGGCTCTGGCATTGTACCTCCCCCAGGTGGCTCTGGCATTGTACCTTCCCCAGGCGGCTCTGGCATTGTACCTCCCCCAGGCGGGCTCTGGCATTGTACCTTCCCCAGGCGGGGCTCTGGCATTGTACCTTCCCCCAGGTGGGCTCTGGCATTGTACCTTCCCCAGGCGGCTCTGGCATTGTACCTCCCCCAGGCGGCTCTGTCAGTGTAACTTCCCCCAGGTGGGCTCTGGCATTGTACCTTCCCCAGGCGGGCTCTGGCATTGTACCTCCCCCAGGCGTGCTCTGGCATTGTACCTTCCCCAAGCGGGCTCTGGCATTGTACCTTCCCCTGGCGGGGGCTCTGGCATTGTACCTCCCCCAGGCGGGGCTCTGGCATTGTACCTTCCCCAGGTGGGCTCTGGCATTGTACCTTCCCCAGGTGGGCTCTGGCATTGTACCTTCCCCAGGTGGCTCTGGCATTGTACCTTCCCCAGGTGGGCTCTGGCATTGTACCTTCCCCAGGTGGCTCTGGCATTGTACCTTCCCCAGGTGGGCTCTGGCATTGTACCTTCCCCAGGTGGGCTCTGGCATTGTACCTTCCCCAGGTGGGCTCTGGCACTGTACCTTCCCCAGGCGGGCTCTGGCATTGTACCTTCCCCCAGGCGGGGCTCTGGCATTGTACCTCCCCCAGTTGGGGCTCTGGCATTGTACCTCCCCCAGGCGGGCTCTGGCATTGTACCTCCCCCAGGCGGGCTCTGGCATTGTACCTCCCCCAGGCGGCTCTGGCATTGTACCTTCCACAGGCGGCTCTGGCATTGTACCTTCTTCCAGGTGGCTCTGGCATTGTACCTCCCCCAGGTGGCTCTGGCATTGTACCTCCCCCAGGTGGCTCTGGCATTGTACCTTCCCCAGGCGGGCTCTGGCATTGTACATTCCCCAGGCGGGCTCTGGCATTGTACCTTCCCCCAGGCGGGGCTCTGGCATTGTACCTTCCCCAGGTGGCTCTGGCATTGTACCTTCCCCCAGGTGGGCTCTGGCATTGTACCTTCCCCCAGGCGGGGCTCTGGCATTGTACCTTCCCCAGGCGTGCTCTGGCATTGTACCTTCCCCAGGCGGGCTCTGGCATTGTACCTTCCCCCAGGTGGGCTCTGGCATTGTACCTCCCCCAGGTGGGCTCTGGCATTGTACCTTCCCCAGGCGGGCTCTGGCATTGTACCTTCCCCAGGCGGCTCTGGCATTGTACCTTCCCCAGGCGGCTCTGGCATTGTACCTTCCCCAGGTGGCTCTGGCATTGTACCTTCCCCAGGCGAGCTCTGGCATTGTACCTTCCCCAGGCGGCTCTGGCATTGTACCTTCCCCAGGCGGCTCTGGCATTGTACCTTCCCCAGGCGGGCTCTGGCATTGTACCTTCCCCAGGCGGCTCTGGCATTGTACCTTCCCCAGGTGGCTCTGGCATTGTACCTTCCCCAGGCGGCTCTGGCATTGTACCTTCTCCAGGCGGGCTCTGGCATTGTACCTTCCCCCAGGCGGCTCTGGCATTGTACCTTCCCCAGGTGGGCTCTGGCATTGTACCTTCCCCAGGTGGGCTCTGGCATTGTACCTTCCCCAGGCGGGCTCTGGCATTGTACCTTCCCCCAGGTGGCTCTGGCATTGTACCTTCCCCAGGCGGCTCTGGCATTGTACCTTCTCCAGGCGGCTCTGGCATTGTACCTTCTCCAGGCGGGCTCTGGTATTGTACCTTCCCCAGGCAGGCTCTGGCATTGTACCTTCCCCCAGGTGGCTCTGGCATTGTACCTTCCCCCAGGCGGCTCTGGCATTGTACCTTCCCCCAGGTGGCTCTGATATTGTACCTTCCCCAGGCGGCTCTGGCATTGTACCTTCTCCAGGCGGCTCTGGCATTGTACCTTCTCCAGGCGGGCTCTGGTATTGTACCTTCCCCAGGCGGGCTCTCGCATTGTACCTTCCCCCAGGTGGCTCTGGCATTGTACCTTCCCCCAGGCGGCTCTGGCATTGTACCTTCCCCCAGGTGGGCTCTGGCATTGTACCTTCCCCAGGCGGCTCTGGCATTGTACCTTCCCCAGGCGGGCTATGGCATTGAACCTTCCCCAGGCGGGCTCTTGCATTGTACCTTCCCCCAGGCGGGGCTCTGGCATTGTACCTTCCCCAGGTGGCTCTGGCATTGTACCTTGCCCCAGGCGGGGCTCTGGCATTGTACCTTCCCCCAGGTGGGCTCTGGCATTGTACCTTCCCCAGGCGGGCTCTGGCATTGTACCTTCCCCCAGGTGGGCTCTGGCATTGTACCTCCCCTAGGTGGGCTCTGGCATTGTACCTTCCCCAGGCGGGCTCTGGCATTGTACCTTCCCCAGGCGGCTCTGGCATTGCACCTTCCCCAGGCGGCTCTGGCATTGTACCTTCCCCAGACGGGCTCTGGCATTGTACCTTCCCCAGGCGGCTCTGGCATTGTACCTTCCCCCAGGTGGCTCTGGCATTGTACCTTCTCCAGGCGGGCTCTGGCATTGTACCTTCCCCCAGGTGGCTCTGGCATTGTACCTTCCCCAGGCGGCTCTGGCATTGTACCTTCCCCAGGTGGGCTCTGGCATTGTACCTTCCCCAGGTGGGCTCTGGCATTGTACCTTCCCCAGGTGGGCTCTGGCATTGTACCTTCCCCAGGTGGGCTCTGGCATTGTACCTTCTCCAGGCGGCTCTGGCATTGTACCTTCTCCAGGCGGGCTCTGGCATTGTACCTCCCCCAGGTGGCTCTGGCATTGTACCTTCCCCAGGGGGGCTCTGGCATTGTACCTTCCCCCAGGCGGCTCTGGCATTGTACCTTCCCCAGGCGGGCTCTGGCATTGTACCTTCCCCAGGCGGGCTCTGGCATTGTACCTTCCCCAGTTGGCTCTGGCATTGTACATTCCCGAGGTGGCTCTGGCATTGTACCTTCCCCTGGTGGGCTCTGGCATTGTACCTTCCCCAGGTGGGCTCTGGCATTGTACCTTCCCCAGGTGGGCTCTGGCATTGTACCTTCCCCCAGGCGGGGCTCTGGCATTGTACCTTCCCCCAGGCGGGGCTCTGGCATTGTACCTTCCCCCAGGCGGGGCTCTGGCATTGTACCTTCCCCCAGGCGGGGCTCTGGCATTGTACCTTCCCCCAGGCGGGGCTCTGGCATTGTACCTCCCCCAGGTGCGGCTCTGGCATTGTACCTCCCCCAGGCAGGCTCTGGCATTGTACCTCCCCCAGGCGGGCTCTGGCATTGTACCTTCCCCAGGTGGCTCTGGCATTGTACCTTGCCCCAGGCGGGGCTCTGGCATTGTACCTTCCCCCAGGTGGGCTCTGGCATTGTACCTTCCCCAGGCGGGCTCTGGCATTGTACCTTCCCCCAGGTGGGCTCTGGCATTGTACCTCCCCTAGGTGGGCTCTGGCATTGTACCTTCCCCAGGCGGGCTCTGGCATTGTACCTTCCGCAGGCGGCTCTGGCATTGCACCTTCCCCAGGCGGCTCTGGCATTGTACCTTCCCCAGACGGGCTCTGGCATTGTACCTTCCCCAGGCGGCTCTGGCATTGTACCTTCCCCCAGGTGGCTCTGGCATTGTACCTTCTCCAGGCGGGCTCTGGCATTGTACCTTCCCCCAGGTGGCTCTGGCATTGTACCTTCCCCAGGCGGCTCTGGCATTGTACCTTCCCCAGGTGGGCTCTGGCATTGTACCTTCCCCAGGTGGGCTCTGGCATTGTACCTTCCCCAGGTGGGCTCTGGCATTGTACCTTCCCCAGGTGGGCTCTGGCATTGTACCTTCTCCAGGCGGCTCTGGCATTGTACCTTCTCCAGGCGGGCTCTGGCATTGTACCTCCCCCAGGTGGCTCTGGCATTGTACCTTCCCCAGGGGGGCTCTGGCATTGTACCTTCCCCCAGGCGGCTCTGGCATTGTACCTTCCCCAGGCGGGCTCTGGCATTGTACCTTCCCCAGGCGGGCTCTGGCATTGTACCTTCCCCAGTTGGCTCTGGCATTGTACATTCCCGAGGTGGCTCTGGCATTGTACCTTCCCCTGGTGGGCTCTGGCATTGTACCTTCCCCAGGTGGGCTCTGGCATTGTACCTTCCCCAGGTGGGCTCTGGCATTGTACCTTCCCCCAGGCGGGGCTCTGGCATTGTACCTTCCCCCAGGCGGGGCTCTGGCATTGTACCTTCCCCCAGGCGGGGCTCTGGCATTGTACCTTCCCCCAGGCGGGGCTCTGGCATTGTACCTTCCCCCAGGCGGGGCTCTGGCATTGTACCTCCCCCAGGTGCGGCTCTGGCATTGTACCTCCCCCAGGCGGGCTCTGGCATTGTACCTCCCCCAGGCGGGCTCTGGCATTGTACCTTCTTCCAGGCGGCTCTGGCATTGTACCTTCTTCCAGGCGGCTCTGGCATTGTACCTTCCCCCAGGCGGGCTCTGGCATTGTACCTTCCCCCAGGCGGCTCTGGCATTGTACATTCCCCCTGGCGGGCTCTGGCATTGTACCTTCCCCCAGGCGGCTCTGGCATTGTACCTTCTTCCAGGCGGCTCTGGCATTGTACCTCCTTCCAGGCGGCTCTGGCATTGTACCTTCCCCCAGGCGGCTCTGGCATTGTACCTTCTTCCAGGCGGCTCTGGCATTGTACCTTCTTCCAGGCGGCTCTGGCATTGTACCTTCCCCCAGGCGGGCTCTGGCATTGTACCTTCCCCCAGGTGGCTCTGGCATTGTACCTTCCCCAGGCGGGCTCTTGCATTGTACCTTCCCCAGGCGGCTCTGGCATTGTACCTTCCCCAGGTGGCTCTGGCATTGTACCTTCCCCCAGGTGGCTCTGGCATTGTACCTTCCCCCAGGCGGCTCTGGTATTGTACCTTCCCCCAGGCGGCTCTGGCATTGTACCTTCCCCCAGGCGGGCTCTGGCATTGTACCTTCCCCAGGCGGCTCTGGCATTGTACCTTCCCCCAGGGGGGCTCTGGCATTGTACCTTCCCCCAGGCGGAGCTCTGGCATTGTACCTTCCCCAGGCGCGCTCTGGCATTGTACCTTCCCCCAGGTGGGCTCTTACATTGTACCTTCCCCCAGGCGGAGCTCTGGCATTGTACCTTCCCCCAGGTGGCTCTGGCATTGTACCTTCCCCCAGGTGGGCTCTGGCATTGAACCTTCCCCCAGGCGGGGCTCTGGCATTGAACCTTCCCCCAGGCGGGGCTCTGGCATTGTACCTTCCCCAGGCGGGCTCTGGCATTGTACCTTCCCCCAGGTGGGCTCTGGCATTGTACCTCCCCCAGGTGGGCTCTGGCATTGTACCTTCCCCAGGTGGGCTCTGGCATTGTACCTTCCCCAGGTGGGCTCTGGCATTGTACCTTCCCCAGGCGGCTCTGGCATTGTACCTTCCCCAGGCGGTTCTGGCATTGTACCTTCCCCAGGCGGCTCTGGCATTGTACCTTCCCCAGGCGGGCTCTGGCATTGTACCTTCCCCAGGTGGCTCTGGCATTGTACCTTCCCCAGGTGGCTCTGGCATTGTACCTCCTCCAGGCGGGCTCTGGCATTGTACCTTCCCCAGGTGGGCTCTGGCATTGTACCTCCCCCAGGTGGCTCTGGCATTGTACCTTCCCCAGGTGGGCTCTGGCATTGTACCTTCCCCCAGGCGGCTCTGGCATTGTACCTTCCCCAGGCGGGCTCTTGCATTGTACCTTCCCCCAGGTGGGCTCTGGCATTGAACCTTCCCCCAGGCGGGGCTCTGGCATTGAACCTTCCCCCAGGCGGGGCTCTGGCATTGTACCTTCCCCAGGCGGGCTCTGGCATTGTACCTTCCCCCAGGTGGGCTCTGGCATTGTACCTTCCCCCAGGTGGGCTCTGGCATTGTACCTCCCCCAGGTGGGCTCTGGCATTGTACCTCCCCCAGGCGGGCTCTGGCATTGTACCTTCCCCCAGGCGGCTCTGGCATTGTACCTTCTTCCAGGCGGCTCTGGCATTGTACCTTCTTCCAGGCGGCTCTGGCATTGTACCTTCCCCCAGGCGGGCTCTGGCATTGTACCTTCCCCCAGGCGGCTCTGGCATTGTACCTTCCCCCTGGCGGGCTCTGGCATTGTACCTTCCCCCAGGCGGCTCTGGCATTGTACCTGCTTCCAGGCGGCTCTGGCATTGTACCTTCTTCCAGGCGGCTCTGGCATTGTACCTTCCCCAGGCAAGCTCTGGCATTGTACCTCCCCCAGGTGGGCTCTGGCATTGTACCTTCCCCAGGTGGGCTCTGGCATTGTACCTCCCCCAGGCGGCTCTGGCATTGTACCTTCCCCCAGGCGGCTCTGGCATTGTACCTTCCCCAGGTGGGCTCTGGCATTGTACCTTCCCCAGGTGGGCTCTGGCATTGTACCTTCCCCAGGTGGGCTCTGGCATTGTACCTTCCCCAGGTGGGCTCTGGCATTGTACCTTCCCCATGTGGGCTCTGGCATTGTACCTCCCCCAGGCGGGCTCTGGTATTGTACCTTCCCCAGGCGGGCTCTGGCATTGTACCTTCCCCCAGGTGGGCTCTGGCATTGTACCTTCCCCCAGGTGGGCTCTGGCATTGTACCTTCCCCAAGGCGGGCTCTGGCATTGTACCTTCCTGAGGCGGGCTCTGGCATTGTACCTTCCCCAGGCGGGCTCTGGCATTGTACCTTCCCCCAGGTGGGCTCTGGCATTGTACCTCCCCCAGGTGGGCTCTGGTATTGTACCTTCCCCAGGCGGCTCTGGCATTGTACCTTCCCCTGGCGACTCTTGCATTGTACCTTCCCCAGGTGGGCTCTGGCATTGTACCTTCCCCAGGTGGGCTCTGGCATTGTACCTTCCCCAGGTGGGCTCTGGCATTGTACCTTCCCCAGGTGGGCTCTGGCATTGTACCTTCCCCATGTGGGCTCTGGCATTGTACCTCCCCCAGGCGGGCTCTGGTATTGTACCTTCCCCAGGCGGGCTCTGGCATTGTACCTTCCCCCAGGTGGGCTCTGGCATTGTACCTTCCCCCAGGTGGGCTCTGGCATTGTACCTTCCCCAAGGCGGGCTCTGGCATTGTACCTTCCTGAGGCGGGCTCTGGCATTGTACCTTCCCCAGGCGGGCTCTGGCATTGTACCTTCCCCCAGGTGGGCTCTGGCATTGTACCTCCCCCAGGTGGGCTCTGGTATTGTACCTTCCCCAGGCGGCTCTGGCATTGTACCTTCCCCTGGCGACTCTTGCATTGTACTTTCCCCAGGGGGGCTCAGGCATTGTACGTCCCCCAGGTGGCTCTGGCATTGTACCTTCCCCAGGTGGCTCTGGCATTGTACCTTCCCCCAGGCGGCTCTGGCATTGTACCTTCTGCAGGCGGGCTCTGGCATTGTACCTCCCCCAGGTGGCTCTGGCATTGTACCTTCCCCAGGGGGGCTCTGGCATTGTACCTTCCCCCAGGCGGCTCTAGCATTGTGCCTTCCCCAGGCGGGCTCTGGCATTGTACCTTCCCCAGGCGGGCTCTGGCATTGTACCTTCCCCAGGTGGCTCTGGCATTGTACCTTCCCCAGGTGGGCTCTGGCATTGTACCTTCCCCAGGTGGGCTCTGGCATTGTACCTTCCCCCAGGCAGCTCTGGCATTGTACCTTCCCCAGGCGGGCTCTTGCATTGTACCTTCCCCCAGGTGGGCTCTGGCATTGAACCTTCCCCCAGGCGGGGCTCTGGCATTGAACCTTCCCCCAGGCGGGGCTCTGGCATTGTACCTTCCTCAGGCGGCTCTGGCATTGTACCTTCCCCAGGCGGCTCTGGCATTGTACCTTCCCCAGGCGGGCTCTGGCATTGTACCTTCCCCAGGCGGCTCTGGCATTGTACCTTCCCCAGGTGGCTCTGGCATTGTACCTCCTCCAGGCGGGCTCTGGCATTGTACCTTCCCCAGGTGGGCTCTGGCATTGTACCTCCCCCAGGTGGCTCTGGCATTGTACCTTCCCCAGGTGGGCTCTGACATTGTACCTTCCCCCAGGCGGCTCTGGCATTGTACCTTCCCCAGGCGGGCTCTTGCATTGTACATTCCCCCAGGTGGGCTCTGGCATTGAACCTTCCCCCAGGCGGGGCTCTGGCATTGAACCTTCCCCCAGGCGGGGCTCTGGCATTGTACCTTCCCCCAGGTGGGCTCTGGCATTGTACCTTCCCCCAGGTGGGCTCTGGCATTGTACCTTCCCCCAGGTGGGCTCTGGCATTGTACCTCCCCCAGGTGGGCTCTGGCATTGTACCTTCCCCAGGCGGCTCTGGCATTGTACCTTCCCCAGGTTGCTCTGGCATTGTACCTCCTCCAGGCGGGCTCTGGCATTGTACCTTCCCCAGGTGGGCTCTGGCATTGTACCTCCCCCAGGTGGCTCTGGCATTGTACCTTCCCCAGGGGGGCTCTGGCATTGTACCTTCCCCAAGGCGGCTCTGGCATTGTACCTTCCCCAGGTGGGCTCTGGCATTGTACTTTCCCCAGGTTGGCTCTGGCATTGAAGCTTCCCCCAGGCGGGGCTCTGGCATTGAACCTTCCCCCAGGCGGGGCTCTGGCATTGTACCTTCCCCAGGCGGGCTCTGGCATTGTACCTTTCCCCAGGTGGGCTCTGGCATTGTACCTTCCCCCATGTGGGCTCTGGCATTGTACCTCCCCCAGGTGGGCTCTGGCATTGTACCTTCCCCAGGTGGGCTCTGCCATTGTACCTTCCCCAGGTGGCTCTGGCATTGTACCTTCCCCAGGCGGCTCTGGCATTGTACCTTCCCCAGGCGGCTCTGGCATTGTACCTTCCCCATGCAGCTCTGGCATTGTACCTTCCCCAGGTGGCTCTGGCATTTTACCTCCCCCAGGCGGGCTCTGGCATTGTACCTTCTCCAGGCGGGCTCTGGCATTGTACCTTCCCCAGGCGGGCTCTGGCATTGTACCTTCCCCAGGTGGGCTCTAGCATTGTACCTCCCCCAGGTGGGCTCTGGCATTGTACCTTCCCCAGGTCGGCTCTGCCATTGTACCTTCCCCAGGTGGGCTCTGGCATTGTACCTTCCCCAGGCGGCTTTGGCATTGTACCTTCCCCAGGCGGCTCTGGCATTGTACCTTCCCCAGGCGGCTCTGGCATTGTACCTTCCCCAGGCGGGCTCTGGCATTGTACCTTCCCCAGGCGGCTCTGGCATTGTACCTTCCCCAGGTGGCTCTGGCATTGTACCTCCTCCAGGCGGGCTCTGGCATTGTACCTTCCCCAGGTGGGCTCTGGCATTGTACCTCCCCCAGGTGGCTCTGGCATTGTACCTTCCCCAGGTGGGCTCTGGCATTGTACCTTCCCCCAGGCGGCTCTGGCATTGTACCTTCCCCAGGCGGGCTCTTGCATTGTACCTTCCCCCAGGTGGGCTCTGGCATTGAACCTTCCCCCAGGCGGGGCTCTGGCATTGAACCTTCCCCCAGGCGGGGCTCTGGCATTGTACTTTCCCCAGGCGGGCTCTGGCATTGTACCTTCCCCCAGGTGGGCTCTGGCATTGTACCTTCCCCCAGGTGGGCTCTGGCATTGTACCTCCCCCAGGTGGGCTCTGGCATTGTACCTTCCCCAGGTGGGCTCTGGCATTGTACCTTCCCCAGGTGGGCTCTGGCATTGTACCTTCCCCAGGTGGGCTCTGGCATTGTACCTTCCCCAGGCGGCACTGGCATTGTACCTTCCCCAGGAGGCTCTGGCATTGTACCTTCCCCAGGTGGCTCTGGCATTGTACCTCCCCCAGGCGGCTCTGGCATTGTACCTTCCCCAGGTGGGCTCTGGCATTGTACCTTCCCCAGGCGGCTCTGGCATTGTACCTTTCCCCAGGTGGCTCTGGCATTGTACCTTCTCCAGGCGGGCTCTGGCATTGTACCTTCCCCCAGGCGGCTCTGGCATTGTACCTTCCCCCAGGCGGCTCTGGCATTGTACCTTTCCCCAGGTGGCTCTGGCATTGTACCTTCCCCAGGTGGGCTCTGGCATTGTACCTTCCCCAGGTGGGCTCTGGCATTGTACCTTCCCCAGGTGGGCTCTGGCATTGTACCTTCCCCAGGTGGGCTCTGGCATTGTACCTTCCCCAGGTGGGCTCTGGCATTGTACCTCCCCCAGGCGGGCTCTGGCATTGTACCTTCCCCAGGTGGCTCTGGCATTGTACCTTCCCCCAGGTGGCTCTGGCATTGTACCTTCCCCAGGTGGCCTCTGGCATTGTACCTTCCCCCAGGTGGGCTCTGGCATTGTACCTTCCCCCAGGTGGGCTCTGGCATTGTACCTTCCCCAAGGCGGGGCTCTGGCATTGTACCTTCCTGAGGCGGGCTCTGGCATTGTACCTTCCCCAGGCGGGCTCTGGCATTGTACCTTCCCCCAGGTGGGCTCTGGCATTGTACCTCCCCCAGGCGGGCTCTGGTATTGTACCTTCCCCAGGCGGCTCTGGCATTGTACCTTCCCCAGGCGACTCTTGCATTGTACCTTCCCCAGGGGGGCTCTGGCATTGTACCTCCCCCAGGTGGCTCTGGCATTGTACCTTCCCCAGGTGGCTCTGGCATTGTACCTTCCCCCGGGCGGCTCTGGCATTGTACCTTCTGCAGGCGGGCTCTGGCATTGTACCTCCCCCAGGTGGCTCTGGCATTGTACCTTCCCCAGGGGGGCTCTGGCATTGTACCTTCCCCCAGGCGGCTCTAGCATTGTACCTTCCCCAGGCGGGCTCTGGCATTGTACCTTCCCCAGGTGGCTCTGGCATTGTACCTTCCCCAGGTGGCTCTGGCATTGTACCTTCCCCAGGTGGGCTCTGGCATTGTACCTTCCCCAGGTGGGCTCTGGCATTGTACCTTCCCCCAGGCGGGGCTCTGGCATTGTACCTTCCCCCAGGCGGGGCTCTGGCATTGTACCTCCCCCAGGCGGGGCTCTGGCATTGTACCTTCCCCCAGGTGGGGCTCTGGCATTGTACCTCCCCCAGGCGGGCTCTGGCATTGTACCTCCCCCAGGCGGGGCTCTGGCATTGTACCTCCCCCAGGCGGCTCTGGCATTGTACCTTCTCCCATTCGGCTCTGGCATTGTACCTCCCCCAGGCGGCTCTGGCATTGTACCTTCCCCCAGGCGGGCTCTGGCATTGTACCTTCTTCCAGGCGGCTCTGGCATTGTACCTCCCCCAGGCGGCTCTGGCATTGTACCTTCCCCCAGGCGGGCTCTGGCATTGTACCTTCCCCAGGCGGGCTCTGGCATTGTACCTTCCCCAGGTGGGCTCTTACATTGTACCTTCCCCCAGGCGGGGCTCTGGCATTGTACCTTCCCCCAGGTGGCTCTGGCATTGTACCTTCCCCCAGGTGGGCTCTGGAATTGAACATTCCCCCAGGCGGGGCTCTGGCATTGAACCTTCCCCCAGGCGAGGCTCTGTCATTGTACCTTCCCCAGGCGGGCTCTGGCATTGTACCTTCCCCCAGGTGGGCTCTGGCATTGTACCTTCCCCAGGTGGGCTCTGGCATTGTACCTTCCCCAGGTGGGCTCTGGCATTGTACCTTCCCCAGGTGGGCTCTGGCATTGTACCTTCCCCAGGCGGCTCTGGCATTGTACCTTCCCCAGGCGGCTCTGGCATTGTACCTTCCCCAGGCGGCTCTGGCATTGTACCTTCCCCAGGCGGGCTCTGGCATTGTACCTTCCCCAGGTGGCTCTGGCATTGTACCTTCCCCAGGGGGGCTCTGGCATTGTACCTTCCCCCAGGCGGCTCTGGCATTGTACCTTCCCCAGGTGGGCTCTGGCATTGTACCTTCCCCCAGGTTGTTTCTGGCATTGAAGCTTCCCCCAGGCGGGGCTCTGGCATTGAACCTTCCCCCAGGCGGGGCTCTGGCATTGTACCTTCCCCAGTTGGGCTCTGGCATTGTACCTTCCCCCAGGTGGGCTCTGGCATTGTACCTTCCCCCAGGTGGGCTCTGGCATTGTACCTCCCCCAGGTGGGCTCTGGCATTGTACCTTCCCCAGGTGGCTCTGGCATTGTACCTTCCCCAGGCGGCTCTGGCATTGTACCTTCCCCAGGCGGCTCTGGCATTGTACATTCCCCAGGCAGCTCTGGCATTGTACCTTCCCCAGGTGTCTCTGGCATTGGACCTCCCCCAGGCGGGCTCTGGCATTGTACCATCTCCAGGCGGGCTCTGGCATTGTACCTTCCCCAGGCGGGCTCTGGCATTGTACCTTCCCCAGGCGGGCTCTGGCATTGTACCTCCCCCAGGTGGGCTCTGGCATTGTACCTTCCCCAGGTGGGCTCTGGCATTGTACCTTCCCCAGGTGGGCTCTGGCATTGTACCTTCCCCAGGCGGCTCTGGCATTGTACCTTCCCCTAGCCGGCTATGGCATTGTACCTTCCCCAGGCGGCTCTGGCATTGTACCTTCCCCAGGTGGCTCTGGCATTGTACCTTCCCCCAGGTGGGCTCTGGCATTGTACCTTCCCCAGGCGTGCTCTGGCATTGTACCTTCCCCAGGCGAGCTCTGGCATTGTACCTTCCCCCAGGTGGGCTCTGGCATTGTACCTCCCCCAGGTGGGCTCTGGCATTGTACCTTCCCCAGGTGGGCTCTGGCATTGTACCTTCCCCAGGTGGGCTCTGGCATTGTACCTTCCCCAGGCGGCACTGGCATTGTACCTTCCCCAGGCGGCTCTGGCATTGTACCTTCCCCAGGTGGCTCTGGCATTGTACCTCCCCCAGGCGGCTCTGGCATTGTACCTTCCCCAGGTGGGCTCTGGCATTGTACCTTCCCCAGGTGGCTCTGGCATTGTACCTTCTCCAGGCGGGCTCTGGCATTGTACCTTCCCCCAGGCGGCTCTGGCATTGTACCTTTCCCCAGGTGGCTCTGGCATTGTACCTTCCCCAGGTGGGCTCTGGCATTGTACCTTCCCCAGGTGGGCTCTGGCATTGTACCTTCCCCAGGTGGGCTCTGTCATTGTACCTTCCCCAGGTGGGCTCTGGCATTGTACCTCCCCCAGGCGGGCTCTGGCATTGTACCTTCCCCAGGCGGGCTCTGGCATTGTACCTTCCCCAGGTGGGCTCTGGCATTGTACCTTCCCCCAGGTGGGCTCTGGCATTGTACCTCCCCCAGGCGGGCTCTGGTATTGTACCTTCCCCAGGCGGCTCTGGCATTGTACCTTCCCCAGGCGACTCTTGCATTGTACCTTCCCCAGGGGGGCTCTGGCATTGTACCTCCCCCAGGTGGCTCTGGCATTGTACCTTCCCCAGGTGGCTCTGGCATTGTACCTTCCCCCGGGCGGCTCTGGCATTGTACCTTCTTCAGGCGGGCTCTGGCATTGTACCTTCCCCCAGGCGGCTCTGGCATTGTACCTTTCCCCAGGTGGCTCTGGCATTGTACCTTCCCCAGGTGGGCTCTGGCATTGTACCTTCCCCAGGTGGGCTCTGGCATTGTACCTTCCCCAGGTGGGCTCTGGCATTGTACCTTCCCCAGGTGGGCTCTGGCATTGTACCTTCCCCAGGTGGGCTCTGGCATTGTACCTCCCCCAGGCGGGCTCTGGCATTGTACCTTCCCCAGGCGGGCTCTGGCATTGTACCTTCCCCCAGGTGGCTCTGGCATTGTACCTTCCCCAGGTGGCCTCTGGCATTGTACCTTCATCCAGGTGGGCTCTGGCATTGTACCTTCCCCCAGGTGGGCTCTGGCATTGTACCTTCCCCAAGGCGGGGCTCTGGCATTGTACCTTCCTGAGGCGGGCTCTGGCATTGTACCTTCCCCAGGCGGGCTCTGGCATTGTACCTTCCCCCAGGTGGGCTCTGGCATTGTACCTTCCCCAGGCGACTCTTGCATTGTACCTTCCCCAGGGGGGCTCTGGCATTGTACCTTCATCCAGGTGGGCTCTGGCATTGTACCTTCCCCCAGGTGGGCTCTGGCATTGTACCTTCCCCAAGGCGGGGCTCTGGCATTGTACCTTCCTGAGGCGGGCTCTGGCATTGTACCTTCCCCAGGCGGGCTCTGGCATTGTACCTTCCCCCAGGTGGGCTCTGGCATTGTACCTTCCCCCAGGTTGTTTCTGGCATTGAAGCTTCCCCCAGGCGGGGCTCTGGCATTGAACCTTCCCCCAGGCGGGGCTCTGGCATTGTACCTTCCCCAGTTGGGCTCTGGCATTGTACCTTCCCCCAGGTGGGCTCAGGCATTGTACCTTCCCCCAGGTGGGCTCTGGCATTGTACCTCCCCCAGGTGGGCTCTGGCATTGTACCTTCCCCAGGTGGCTCTGGCATTGTACCTTCCCCAGGCGGCTCTGGCATTGTACCTTCCCCAGGCGGCTCTGGCATTGTACATTCCCCAGGCAGCTCTGGCATTGTACCTTCCCCAGGTGTCTCTGGCATTGGACCTCCCCCAGGCGGGCTCTGGCATTGTACCTTCTCCAGGCGGGCTCTGGCATTGTACCTTCCCCAGGCGGGCTCTGGCATTGTACCTTCCCCAGGCGGGCTCTGGCATTGTACCTCCCCCAGGTGGGCTCTGGCATTGTACCTTCCCCAGGTGGGCTCTGGCATTGTACCTTCCCCAGGTGGGCTCTGGCATTGTACCTTCCCCAGGCGGCTCTGGCATTGTACCTTCCCCTAGCCGGCTCTGGCATTGTACCTTCCCCAGGCGGCTCTGGCATTGTACCTTCCCCAGGTGGCTCTGGCATTGTACCTTCCCCCAGGTGGGCTCTGGCATTGTACCTTCCCCAGGCGTGCTCTGGCATTGTACCTTCCCCAGGCGAGCTCTGGCATTGTACCTTCCCCCAGGTGGGCTCTGGCATTGTACCTCCCCCAGGTGGGCTCTGGCATTGTACCTTCCCCAGGTGGGCTCTGGCATTGTACCTTCCCCAGGTGGGCTCTGGCATTGTACCTTCCCCAGGCGGCACTGGCATTGTACCTTCCCCAGGCGGCTCTGGCATTGTACCTTCCCCAGGTGGCTCTGGCATTGTACCTCCCCCAGGCGGCTCTGGCATTGTACCTTCCCCAGGTGGGCTCTGGCATTGTACCTTCCCCAGGTGGCTCTGGCATTGTACCTTCTCCAGGCGGGCTCTGGCATTGTACCTTCCCCCAGGCGGCTCTGGCATTGTACCTTTCCCCAGGTGGCTCTGGCATTGTACCTTCCCCAGGTGGGCTCTGGCATTGTACCTTCCCCAGGTGGGCTCTGGCATTGTACCTTCCCCAGGTGGGCTCTGGCATTGTACCTTCCCCAGGTGGGCTCTGGCATTGTACCTTCCCCAGGTGGGCTCTGGCATTGTACCTCCCCCAGGCGGGCTCTGGCATTGTACCTTCCCCAGGCGGGCTCTGGCATTGTACCTTCCCCAGGTGGGCTCTGGCATTGTACCTTCCCCCAGGTGGGCTCTGGCATTGTACCTCCCCCAGGCGGGCTCTGGTATTGTACCTTCCCCAGGCGGCTCTGGCATTGTACCTTCCCCAGGCGACTCTTGCATTGTACCTTCCCCAGGGGGGCTCTGGCATTGTACCTCCCCCAGGTGGCTCTGGCATTGTACCTTCCCCAGGTGGCTCTGGCATTGTACCTTCCCCCGGGCGGCTCTGGCATTGTACCTTCTTCAGGCGGGCTCTGGCATTGTACCTTCCCCCAGGCGGCTCTGGCATTGTACCTTTCCCCAGGTGGCTCTGGCATTGTACCTTCCCCAGGTGGGCTCTGGCATTGTACCTTCCCCAGGTGGGCTCTGGCATTGTACCTTCCCCAGGTGGGCTCTGGCATTGTACCTTCCCCAGGTGGGCTCTGGCATTGTACCTTCCCCAGGTGGGCTCTGGCATTGTACCTCCCCCAGGCGGGCTCTGGCATTGTACCTTCCCCAGGCGGGCTCTGGCATTGTACCTTCCCCCAGGTGGCTCTGGCATTGTACCTTCCCCAGGTGGCCTCTGGCATTGTACCTTCATCCAGGTGGGCTCTGGCATTGTACCTTCCCCCAGGTGGGCTCTGGCATTGTACCTTCCCCAAGGCGGGGCTCTGGCATTGTACCTTCCTGAGGCGGGCTCTGGCATTGTACCTTCCCCAGGCGGGCTCTGGCATTGTACCTTCCCCCAGGTGGGCTCTGGCATTGTACCTTCCCCAGGCGACTCTTGCATTGTACCTTCCCCAGGGGGGCTCTGGCATTGTACCTCCCCCAGGTGGCTCTGGCATTGTACCTTCCCCCGGGCGGCTCTGGCATTGTACCTTCTGCAGGCGGGCTCTGGCATTGTACCTCCCCCAGGTGGCTCTGGCATTGTACCTTCCCCAGGGGGGCTCTGGCATTGTACCTTCCCCCAGGCGGCTCTAGCATTGTACCTTCCCCAGGCGGGCTCTGGCATTGTACCTTCCCCAGGTGGCTCTGGCATTGTACCTTCCCCAGGTGGCTCTGGCATTGTACCTTCCCCCGGGCGGCTCTGGCATTGTACCTTCTGCAGGCGGGCTCTGGCATTGTACCTTCCCCCAGGCGGCTCTGGCATTGTACCTTCCCCAGGTGGGCTCTGGCATTGTACCTTCCCCAGGTGGGCTCTGGCATTGTACCTTCCCCAGGTGGGCTCTGGCATTGTACCTTCCCCAGGTGGGCTCTGGCATTGTACCTTCCCCAGGTGGGCTCTGGCATTGTACCTCCCCCAGGCGGGCTCTGGCATTGTACCTTCCCCAGGCGGGCTCTGGCATTGTACCTTCCCCCAGGTGGCTCTGGCATTGTACCTTCCCCAGGTGGCCTCTGGCATTGTACCTTCATCCAGGTGGGCTCTGGCATTGTACCTTCCCCCAGGTGGGCTCTGGCATTGTACCTTCCCCAAGGCGGGGCTCTGGCATTGTACCTTCCTGAGGCGGGCTCTGGCATTGTACCTTCCCCAGGCGGGCTCTGGCATTGTACCTTCCCCCAGGTGGGCTCTGGCATTGTACCTCCCCCAGGCGGGCTCTGGTATTGTACCTTCCCCAGGCGGCTCTGGCATTGTACCTTCCCCAGGCGACTCTTGCATTGTACCTTCCCCAGGGGGGCTCTGGCATTGTACCTCCCCCAGGTGGCTCTGGCATTGTACCTTCCCCAGGTGGCTCTGGCATTGTACCTTCCCCCGGGCGGCTCTGGCATTGTACCTTCTGCAGGCGGGCTCTGGCATTGTACCTCCCCCAGGTGGCTCTGGCATTGTACCTTCCCCAGGGGGGCTCTGGCATTGTACCTTCCCCCAGGCGGCTCTAGCATTGTACCTTCCCCAGGCGGCTCTGGCATTGTACCTTCCCCAGGTGGCTCTGGCATTGTACCTTCCCCAGGTGGGCTCTGGCATTGTACCTTCCCCAGGTGGGCTCTGGCATTGTACCTTCCCCCAGGCGGGGCTCTGGCATTGTACCTTCCCCCAGGCGGGGCTCTGGCATTGTACCTCCCCCAGGTGGGGCTCTGGCATTGTACCTTCCCCCAGGCGGGGCTCTGGCATTGTACCTCCCCCAGGTGGGGCTCTGGCATTGTACCTCCCCAAGGCGGGCTCTGGCATTGTACCTCCCCAAGGCGGGGCTCTGGCATTGTACCTCCCCCAGGCGGCTCTGGCATTGTACCTTCTCCCATTCGGCTCTGGCATTGTACCTTCTTCCAGGCGGCTCTGGCATTGTACCTCCCCCAGGCGGCTCTGGCATTGTACCTTCCCCCAGGCGGGCTCTGGCATTGTACCTTCCCCAGGCGGGCTCTGGCATTGTACCTTCCCCAGGTGGGCTCTTACATTGTACCTTCCCCCAGGCGGGGCTCTGGCATTGTACCTTCCCCCAGGTGGCTCTGGCATTGTACCTTCCCCCAGGTGGGCTCTGGAATTGAACATTCCCCCAGGCGGGGCTCTGGCATTGAACCTTCCCCCAGGCGAGGCTCTGTCATTGTACCTTCCCCAGGCGGGCTCTGGCATTGTACCTTCCCCCAGGTGGGCTCTGGCATTGTACCTTCCCCAGGTGGGCTCTTGCATTGTACCTTCCCCAGGTGGGCTCTGGCATTGTACCTTCCCCAGGTGGGCTCTGGCATTGTACCTTCCCCAGGCGGCTCTGGCATTGTACCTTCCCCAGGCGGCTCTGGCATTGTACCTTCCCCAGGCGGCTCTGGCATTGTACCTTCCCCAGGCGGGCTCTGGCATTGTACCTTCCCCAGGCGGCTCTGGCATTGTACCTTCCCCAGGCGGGCTCTGGCATTGTACCTTCCCCAGGCGGCTCTGGCATTGTACCTTCCCCAGGTGGCTCTGGCATTGTACCTCCTCCAGGCGGGCTCTGGCATTGTACCTTCCCCAGGTGGGCTCTGGCATTGTACCTCCCCCAGGTGGCTCTGGCATTGTACCTTCCCCAGGGGGGCTCTGGCATTGTACCTTCCCCCAGGCGGCTCTGGCATTGTACCTTCCCCAGGTGGGCTCTGGCATTGTACCTTCCCCCAGGTTGGTTCTGGCATTAAAGCTTCCCCCAGGCGGGGCTCTGGCATTGAACCTTCCCCCAGGCGGGGCTCTGGCATTGTACCTTCCCCAGGCGGGCTCTGGCATTGTACCTTCCCCCAGGTGGGCTCTGGCATTGTACCTTCCCCCAGGTGGGCTCTGGCATTGTACCTTCCCCCAGGTGGGCTCTGGCATTGTACCTCCCCCAGGTGGGCTCTGGCATTGTACCTTCCCCAGGTGGCTCTGGCATTGTACCTTCCCCAGGCGGCTCTGGCATTGTACCTTCCCCAGGCGGCTCTGGCATTGTACCTTCCCCAGGCGGCTCTGGCATTGTACATTCCCCAGGCAGCTCTGGCATTGTACCTTCCCCAGGTGGCTCTGGCATTGTACCTTCCCCAGGTGGGCTCTGCCATTGTACCTTCCACAGGTGGCTCTGGCATTGTACCTTCCCCAGGCGGCTCTGGCATTGTACCTTCCCCAGGCGGCTCTGGCATTGTACATTCCCCAGGCAGCTCTGGCATTGTACCTTCCCCAGGTGGCTCTGGCATTGGACCTCCCCCAGGCGGGCTCTGGCATTGTACCTTCTCCAGGCGGGCTCTGGCATTGTACCTTCCCCAGGCGGGCTCTGGCATTGTACCTTCCCCAGGCGGGCTCTGGCAATGTACCTCCCCCAGGTGGGCTCTGGCATTGTACCTTCCCCAGGTGGGCTCTGGCATTGTACCTTCCCCAGGTGGGCTCTGGCATTGTACCTTCCCCAGGCGGCTCTGGCATTGTACCTTCCCCAGGCGGCTCTGGCATTGTACCTTCCCCAGGCGGCTCAGGCATTGTACCTTCCCCAGGCTGCTCTGGCATTGTACCTTCCCCAGGTGGCTCTGGCATTGTACCTCCTCCAGGCGGGCTCTGGCATTGTACCTTCCCCAGGTGGGCTCTGGCATTGTACCTCCCCCAGGTGGCTCTGGCATTGTACCTTCCCCCAGGCGGGGCTCTGGCATTGAACCTTCCCCCAGGCGGGGCTCTGGCATTGTACCTTCCCCAGGCGGGCTCTGGCATTGTACCTTCCCCCAGGTGGGCTCTGGCATTGTACCTTCCCCCAGGTGGGCTCTGGCATTGTACCTCCCCCAGGTGGGCTCTGGCATTGTACCTTCCCCAGGCGGGGCTCTGGCATTATACCTTCCCCAGGTGGGCTCTGGCATTGTACCTTCCCCAGGTGGGCTCTGGCATTGTACCTTCCCCCAGGCGGCTCTGGCATTGTACCTTCCCCAGGTGGGCTCTGGCATTGTACCTTCCCCAGGTGGGCTCTGGCATTGTACCTTCCCCAGGTGGGCTCTGGCATTGTACCTTCCCCAGGTGGGCTCTGGCATTGTACCTTCCCCAGGTGGGCTCTGGCATTGTACCTTCCCCAGGTGGGCTCTGGCATTGTACCTTCCCCCAGGCGGCTCTGGCATTGTACCTTCCCCAGGTGGGCTCTGGCATTGTACCTTCCCCAGGTGGGCTCTGGCATTGTACCTTCCCCAGGTGGGCTCTGGCATTGTACCTTCCCCAGGTGGGCTCTGGCATTGTACCTTCCCCAGGTGGGCTCTGGCATTGTACCTCCCCCAGGCGGGCTCTGGCATTGTACCTTCCCCAGGCGGGCTCTGGCATTGTACCTTCCCCCAGGTGGCTCTGGCATTGTACCTTCCCCAGGTGGCCTCTGGCATTGTACCTTCCCCCAGGTGGGCTCTGGCATTGTACCTTCCCCCAGGTGGGCTCTGGCATTGTACCTTCCCCAAGGCGGGGCTCTGGCATTGTACCTTCCTGAGGCGGGCTCTGGCATTGTACCTTCCCCAGGCGGGCTCTGGCATTGAACCTTCCCCCAGGTGGGCTCTGGCATTGTACCTCCCCCAGGCGGGCTCTGGTATTGTACCTTCCCCAGGCGGCTCTGGCATTGTACCTTCCCCAGGCGACTCTTGCATTGTACCTTCCCCAGGGGGGCTCTGGCATTGTACCTCCCCCAGGTGGCTCTGGCATTGTACCTTCCCCAGGCGACTCTTGCATTGTACCTTCCCCAGGGGGGCTCTGGCATTGTACCTCCCCCAGGCGGCTCTGGCATTGTACCTTCCCCAGGTGGCTCTGGCATTGTACCTTCCCCCAGGCGGCTCTGGCATTGTACCTTCTGCAGGCGGGCTCTGGCATTGTACCTCCCCCAGGTGGCTCTGGCATTGTACCTTCCCCAGGTGGGCTCTGGCATTGTACCTTCCCCAGGTGGGCTCTAGCATTGTACCTTCCCTCAGGCGGGGCTCTGGCATTGTACCTCCCCCAGGTGGGGCTCTGGCATTGTACCTTCCCCCAGGTGGGGCTCTGGCATTGTACCTCCCCCCCAGGTGGGGCTCTGGCATTGTACCTCCCCCAGGCGGGCTCTGGCATTGTACCTCCCCCAGGCGGGGCTCTGGCATTGTACCTCCCCCAGGCGGCTCTGGCATTGTACCTTCTCCCATTCGGCTCTGGCATTGTACCTTCTTCCAGGCGGCTCTGGCATTGTACCTCCCCCAGGCGGCTCTGGCATTGTACCTTCCCCCAGGCGGGCTCTGGCATTGTACCTTCCCCAGGCGGGCTCTGGCATTGTACCTTCCCCAGGTGGGCTCTGGCATTGTTCCTCCCCCAGGCGGGCTCTGGCATTGTACCTTCCCCAGGCGGCTCTGGCATTGTACCTTCCCCAGGTGGGCTCTGGCATTGTACCTTCCCCAGGCGGCTCTGGCATTGTACCTTCCCCAGGCGGCTCTGGCATTGTACCTTCCCCAGGCGGCTCTGGCATTGTACCTTCCCCAGGCGGGCTCTGGCATTGAACCTTCCCCCAGGCGGGGCTCTGGCATTGAACCTTCCCCCAGGCGGGGCTCTGGCATTGTACCTTCCCCAGGCGGGCTCTGGCATTGTACCTTCCCCCAGGTGGGCTCTGGCATTGTACCTTCCCCCAGGTGGGCTCTGGCATTGTACCTCCCCCAGGTGGGCTCTGGCATTGTACCTTCCCCAGGTGGGCTCTGCCATTGTACCTTCCCCAGGTGGCTCTGGCATTGTACCTTCCCCAGGCGGCTCTGGCATTGTACCTTCCCCAGGCGGCTCTGGCATTGTACCTTCCCCAGGCGGCTCTGGCATTGTACCTTCCCCAGGTGGCTCTTGCATTGTACCTCCCCCAGGCGGGCTCTGGCATTGTACCTTCTCCAGGCGGGCTCTGGCATTGTACCTTCCCCAGGCGGGCTCTGGCATTGTACCTTCCCCAGGCGGGCTCTGGCATTGTACCTTCCCCAGGTGGGCTCTGGCATTGTACCTCCCCCAGGCGGGCTGTGGCATTGTACCTTCCCCAGGCGGCTCTGGCATTGTACCTTCCCCAGGCGACTCTGGCATTGTACCTTCCCCAGGGGGGCTCTGGCATTGTACCTTCCCCAGGCGGCTCTGGCATTGTACCTTCCCCAGGCGGGCTCTGGCATTGAACCTTCCCCCAGGCGGGGCTCTGGCATTGTACCTTCCCCAGGCAGGCTCTGGCATTGTACCTTCCCCCAGGTGGGCTCTGGCATTGTACCTTCCCCCAGGTGGGCTCTGGCATTGTACCTCCCCCAGGTGGCTCTGGCATTGTACCTTCCCAGGGGGGCTCTGGCATTGTACCTTCCCCCAGGCGGGCTCTGGCATTGTACCTTCCCCAGGCGGGCTCTGGCATTGTACCTTCCCCAGGCGGGCTCTGGCATTGTACCTTCCCCAGGCGGGCTCTGGCATTGTACCTTCCCCAGGCGGGCTCTGGCATTGTACCTTCCCCCAGGTGGCTCTGGCATTGTACCTTCCCCAGGTGGGCTCTGGCATTGTACCTTCCCCAGGTGGGCTCTGGCATTGTACCTTCCCCAGGTGGGCTCTGGCATTGTACCTTCCCCAGGTGGGCTCTGGCATTGTACCTTCCCCAGGTGGGCTCTGGCATTGTACCTTCCCCCAGGTGGGCTCTGGCATTGTACCTTCCCCCAGGTGGGCTCTGGCATTGTACCTCCCCCAGGCGGGCTCTGGCATTGTACCTCCCCCAGGCGGGCTCTTACATTGTACCTTCCCCCAGGCAGGGCTCTTGCATTGTACCTTCCCCCAGGTGGGCTCTGGCATTGTACCTTCCCCAGGTGGGCTCTGGCATTGTACCTTCCCCAGGTGGGCTCTGGCATTGTACCTTCCCCCAGGCGGCTCTGGCATTGTACCTTCCCCAGGCGGGCTCTGGCATTGTACCTTCCCCAGGTGGCTCTGGCATTGTACCTTCCCCAGGTGGGCTCTGGCATTGTACCTTCCCCAGGTGGGCTCTGGCATTGTACCTTCCCCAGGTGGGCTCTGGCATTGTACCTTCCCCAGGTGGGCTCTGGCATTGTACCTTCCCCAGGTGGGCTCTGGCATTGTACCTTCCCCAGGTGGGCTCTGGCATTGTACCTTCCCCCAGGTGGGCTCTGGCATTGTACCTTCCCCCAGGTGGGCTCTGGCATTGTACCTTCCCCCAGGTGGGCTCTGGCATTGTACCTCCCCCAGGTGGGCTCTGGCATTGTACCTTCCCCCAGGTGGGCTCTGGCATTGTACCTTCCCCCAGGTGGGCTCTGGCATTGTACCTTCCCCCAGGTGGGCTCTGGCATTGTACCTCCCCCAGGTGGGCTCTGGCATTGTACCTCCCCCAGGCGGCTCTGGCATTGTACCTTCCCCCAGGCGGCTCTGGCATTGTACCTTCCTCCAGGCGGGCTCTGGCATTGTACCTTCCCCCAGGTGGGCTCTGGCATTGTACCTTCCCCAGGCGGCTCTGGCATTGTACCTTCCCCAGGCGGCTCTGGCATTGTACCTTCCCCAGGTGGCTCTTGCATTGTACCTCCCCCAGGCGGGCTCTGGCATTGTACCTTCTCCAGGCGGGCTCTGGCATTGTACCTTCCCCAGGCGGGCTCTGGCATTGTACCTTCCCCAGGCGGGCTCTGGCATTGTACCTTCCCCAGGTGGGCTCTGGCATTGTACCTCCCCCAGGCGGGCTCTGGCATTGTACCTTCCCCAGGCGGCTCTGGCATTGTACCTTCCCCAGGCGACTCTGGCATTGTACCTTCCCCAGGGGGGCTCTGGCATTGTACCTTCCCCAGGCGGCTCTGGCATTGTACCTTCCCCAGGCGGGCTCTGGCATTGAACCTTCCCCCAGGCGGGGCTCTGGCATTGAACCTTCCCCCAGGCGGGGCTCTGGCATTGTACCTTCCCCAGGCAGGCTCTGGCATTGTACCTTCCCCCAGGTGGGCTCTGGCATTGTACCTTCCCCCAGGTGGGCTCTGGCATTGTACCTCCCCCAGGTGGCTCTGGCATTGTACCTTCCCAGGGGGGCTCTGGCATTGTACCTTCCCCCAGGCGGCTCTGGCATTGTACCTTCCCCAGGCGGGCTCTGGCATTGTACCTTCCCCAGGCGGGCTCTGGCATTGTACCTTCCCCCAGGCGGCTCTGGCATTGTACCTTCCCCAGGTGGGCTCTGGCATTGTACCTTCCCCCAGGTTGGTTCTGGCATTAAAGCTTCCCCCAGGCGGGGCTCTGGCATTGAACCTTCCCCCAGGCGGGGCTCTGGCATTGTACCTTCCCCAGGCGGGCTCTGGCATTGTACCTTCCCCCAGGTGGGCTCTGGCATTGTACCTTCCCCCAGGTGGGCTCTGGCATTGTACCTTCCCCCAGGTGGGCTCTGGCATTGTACCTCCCCCAGGTGGGCTCTGGCATTGTACCTTCCCCAGGTGGCTCTGGCATTGTACCTTCCCCAGGCGGCTCTGGCATTGTACCTTCCCCAGGCGGCTCTGGCATTGTACCTTCCCCAGGCGGCTCTGGCATTGTACATTCCCCAGGCAGCTCTGGCATTGTACCTTCCCCAGGTGGCTCTGGCATTGTACCTTCCCCAGGTGGGCTCTGCCATTGTACCTTCCACAGGTGGCTCTGGCATTGTACCTTCCCCAGGCGGCTCTGGCATTGTACCTTCCCCAGGCGGCTCTGGCATTGTACATTCCCCAGGCAGCTCTGGCATTGTACCTTCCCCAGGTGGCTCTGGCATTGGACCTCCCCCAGGCGGGCTCTGGCATTGTACCTTCTCCAGGCGGGCTCTGGCATTGTACCTTCCCCAGGCGGGCTCTGGCATTGTACCTTCCCCAGGCGGGCTCTGGCAATGTACCTCCCCCAGGTGGGCTCTGGCATTGTACCTTCCCCAGGTGGGCTCTGGCATTGTACCTTCCCCAGGTGGGCTCTGGCATTGTACCTTCCCCAGGCGGCTCTGGCATTGTACCTTCCCCAGGCGGCTCTGGCATTGTACCTTCCCCAGGCGGCTCAGGCATTGTACCTTCCCCAGGCTGCTCTGGCATTGTACCTTCCCCAGGTGGCTCTGGCATTGTACCTCCTCCAGGCGGGCTCTGGCATTGTACCTTCCCCAGGTGGGCTCTGGCATTGTACCTCCCCCAGGTGGCTCTGGCATTGTACCTTCCCCCAGGCGGGGCTCTGGCATTGAACCTTCCCCCAGGCGGGGCTCTGGCATTGTACCTTCCCCAGGCGGGCTCTGGCATTGTACCTTCCCCCAGGTGGGCTCTGGCATTGTACCTTCCCCCAGGTGGGCTCTGGCATTGTACCTCCCCCAGGTGGGCTCTGGCATTGTACCTTCCCCAGGCGGGGCTCTGGCATTATACCTTCCCCAGGTGGGCTCTGGCATTGTACCTTCCCCAGGTGGGCTCTGGCATTGTACCTTCCCCCAGGCGGCTCTGGCATTGTACCTTCCCCAGGTGGGCTCTGGCATTGTACCTTCCCCAGGTGGGCTCTGGCATTGTACCTTCCCCAGGTGGGCTCTGGCATTGTACCTTCCCCAGGTGGGCTCTGGCATTGTACCTTCCCCAGGTGGGCTCTGGCATTGTACCTTCCCCAGGTGGGCTCTGGCATTGTACCTTCCCCCAGGCGGCTCTGGCATTGTACCTTCCCCAGGTGGGCTCTGGCATTGTACCTTCCCCAGGTGGGCTCTGGCATTGTACCTTCCCCAGGTGGGCTCTGGCATTGTACCTTCCCCAGGTGGGCTCTGGCATTGTACCTTCCCCAGGTGGGCTCTGGCATTGTACCTCCCCCAGGCGGGCTCTGGCATTGTACCTTCCCCAGGCGGGCTCTGGCATTGTACCTTCCCCCAGGTGGCTCTGGCATTGTACCTTCCCCAGGTGGCCTCTGGCATTGTACCTTCCCCCAGGTGGGCTCTGGCATTGTACCTTCCCCCAGGTGGGCTCTGGCATTGTACCTTCCCCAAGGCGGGGCTCTGGCATTGTACCTTCCTGAGGCGGGCTCTGGCATTGTACCTTCCCCAGGCGGGCTCTGGCATTGAACCTTCCCCCAGGTGGGCTCTGGCATTGTACCTCCCCCAGGCGGGCTCTGGTATTGTACCTTCCCCAGGCGGCTCTGGCATTGTACCTTCCCCAGGGGGGCTCTGGCATTGTACCTCCCCCAGGTGGCTCTGGCATTGTACCTTCCCCAGGCGACTCTTGCATTGTACCTTCCCCAGGGGGGCTCTGGCATTGAACCTCCCCCAGGCGGCTCTGGCATTGTACCTTCCCCAGGTGGCTCTGGCATTGTACCTTCCCCCAGGCGGCTCTGGCATTGTACCTTCTGCAGGCGGGCTCTGGCATTGTACCTCCCCCAGGTGGCTCTGGCATTGTACCTTCCCCAGGTGGGCTCTGGCATTGTACCTTCCCCAGGTGGGCTCTAGCATTGTACCTTCCCTCAGGCGGGGCTCTGGCATTGTACCTCCCCCAGGTGGGGCTCTGGCATTGTACCTTCCCCCAGGTGGGGCTCTGGCATTGTACCTCCCCCAGGTGGGGCTCTGGCATTGTACCTCCCCCAGGCGGGCTCTGGCATTGTACCTCCCCCAGGCGGGGCTCTGGCATTGTACCTCCCCCAGGCGGCTCTGGCATTGTACCTTCTCCCATTCGGCTCTGGCATTGTACCTTCTTCCAGGCGGCTCTGGCATTGTACCTCCCCCAGGCGGCTCTGGCATTGTACCTTCCCCCAGGCGGGCTCTGGCATTGTACCTTCCCCAGGCGGGCTCTGGCATTGTACCTTCCCCAGGTGGGCTCTGGCATTGTTCCTCCCCCAGGCGGGCTCTGGCATTGTACCTTCCCCAGGCGGCTCTGGCATTGTACCTTCCCAGGTGGGCTCTGGCATTGTACCTTCCCCAGGCGGCTCTGGCATTGTACCTTCCCCAGGCGGCTCTGGCATTGTACCTTCCCCAGGCGGCTCTGGCATTGTACCTTCCCCAGGCGGGCTCTGGCATTGAACCTTCCCCCAGGCGGGGCTCTGGCATTGAACCTTCCCCCAGGCGGGGCTCTGGCATTGTACCTTCCCCAGGCGGGCTCTGGCATTGTACCTTCCCCCAGGTGGGCTCTGGCATTGTACCTTCCCCCAGGTGGGCTCTGGCATTGTACCTCCCCCAGGTGGGCTCTGGCATTGTACCTTCCCCAGGTGGGCTCTGCCATTGTACCTTCCCCAGGTGGCTCTGGCATTGTACCTTCCCCAGGCGGCTCTGGCATTGTACCTTCCCCAGGCGGCTCTGGCATTGTACCTTCCCCAGGCGGCTCTGGCATTGTACCTTCCCCAGGTGGCTCTTGCATTGTACCTCCCCCAGGCGGGCTCTGGCATTGTACCTTCTCCAGGCGGGCTCTGGCATTGTACCTTCCCCAGGCGGGCTCTGGCATTGTACCTTCCCCAGGCGGGCTCTGGCATTGTACCTTCCCCAGGTGGGCTCTGGCATTGTACCTCCCCCAGGCGGGCTGTGGCATTGTACCTTCCCCAGGCGGCTCTGGCATTGTACCTTCCCCAGGCGACTCTGGCATTGTACCTTCCCCAGGGGGGCTCTGGCATTGTACCTTCCCCAGGCGGCTCTGGCATTGTACCTTCCCCAGGCGGGCTCTGGCATTGAACCTTCCCCCAGGCGGGGCTCTGGCATTGTACCTTCCCCAGGCAGGCTCTGGCATTGTACCTTCCCCCAGGTGGGCTCTGGCATTGTACCTTCCCCCAGGTGGGCTCTGGCATTGTACCTCCCCCAGGTGGCTCTGGCATTGTACCTTCCCAGGGGGGCTCTGGCATTGTACCTTCCCCCAGGCGGGCTCTGGCATTGTACCTTCCCCAGGCGGGCTCTGGCATTGTACCTTCCCCAGGCGGGCTCTGGCATTGTACCTTCCCCAGGCGGGCTCTGGCATTGTACCTTCCCCAGGCGGGCTCTGGCATTGTACCTTCCCCCAGGTGGCTCTGGCATTGTACCTTCCCCAGGTGGGCTCTGGCATTGTACCTTCCCCAGGTGGGCTCTGGCATTGTACCTTCCCCAGGTGGGCTCTGGCATTGTACCTTCCCCAGGTGGGCTCTGGCATTGTACCTTCCCCAGGTGGGCTCTGGCATTGTACCTTCCCCCAGGTGGGCTCTGGCATTGTACCTTCCCCCAGGTGGGCTCTGGCATTGTACCTCCCCCAGGCGGGCTCTGGCATTGTACCTCCCCCAGGCGGGCTCTTACATTGTACCTTCCCCCAGGCAGGGCTCTTGCATTGTACCTTCCCCCAGGTGGGCTCTGGCATTGTACCTTCCCCAGGTGGGCTCTGGCATTGTACCTTCCCCAGGTGGGCTCTGGCATTGTACCTTCCCCCAGGCGGCTCTGGCATTGTACCTTCCCCAGGCGGGCTCTGGCATTGTACCTTCCCCAGGTGGCTCTGGCATTGTACCTTCCCCAGGTGGGCTCTGGCATTGTACCTTCCCCAGGTGGGCTCTGGCATTGTACCTTCCCCAGGTGGGCTCTGGCATTGTACCTTCCCCAGGTGGGCTCTGGCATTGTACCTTCCCCAGGTGGGCTCTGGCATTGTACCTTCCCCAGGTGGGCTCTGGCATTGTACCTTCCCCCAGGTGGGCTCTGGCATTGTACCTTCCCCCAGGTGGGCTCTGGCATTGTACCTTCCCCCAGGTGGGCTCTGGCATTGTACCTCCCCCAGGTGGGCTCTGGCATTGTACCTTCCCCCAGGTGGGCTCTGGCATTGTACCTTCCCCCAGGTGGGCTCTGGCATTGTACCTTCCCCCAGGTGGGCTCTGGCATTGTACCTCCCCCAGGTGGGCTCTGGCATTGTACCTCCCCCAGGCGGCTCTGGCATTGTACCTTCCCCCAGGCGGCTCTGGCATTGTACCTTCCTCCAGGCGGGCTCTGGCATTGTACCTTCCCCCAGGTGGGCTCTGGCATTGTACCTTCCCCAGGCGGCTCTGGCATTGTACCTTCCCCAGGCGGCTCTGGCATTGTACCTTCCCCAGGTGGCTCTTGCATTGTACCTCCCCCAGGCGGGCTCTGGCATTGTACCTTCTCCAGGCGGGCTCTGGCATTGTACCTTCCCCAGGCGGGCTCTGGCATTGTACCTTCCCCAGGCGGGCTCTGGCATTGTACCTTCCCCAGGTGGGCTCTGGCATTGTACCTCCCCCAGGCGGGCTCTGGCATTGTACCTTCCCCAGGCGGCTCTGGCATTGTACCTTCCCCAGGCGACTCTGGCATTGTACCTTCCCCAGGGGGGCTCTGGCATTGTACCTTCCCCAGGCGGCTCTGGCATTGTACCTTCCCCAGGCGGGCTCTGGCATTGAACCTTCCCCCAGGCGGGGCTCTGGCATTGAACCTTCCCCCAGGCGGGGCTCTGGCATTGTACCTTCCCCAGGCAGGCTCTGGCATTGTACCTTCCCCCAGGTGGGCTCTGGCATTGTACCTTCCCCCAGGTGGGCTCTGGCATTGTACCTCCCCCAGGTGGCTCTGGCATTGTACCTTCCCAGGGGGGCTCTGGCATTGTACCTTCCCCCAGGCGGCTCTGGCATTGTACCTTCCCCAGGCGGGCTCTGGCATTGTACCTTCCCCAAGCGGGCTCTGGCATTGTACCTTCCCCAGGCGGGCTCTGGCATTGTACCTTCCCCAGGCGGGCTCTGGCATTGTACCTTCCCCCAGGTGGCTCTGGCATTGTACCTTCCCCAGGTGGGCTCTGGCATTGTACCTTCCCCAGGTGGGCTCTGGCATTGTACCTTCCCCAGGTGGGCTCTGGCATTGTACCTTCCTGAGGTGGGCTCTGGCATTGTACCTTCCCCAGGTGGGCTCTGGCATTGTACCTTCCCCCAGGTGGGCTCTGGCATTGTACCTTCCCCCAGGTGGGCTCTGGCATTGTACCTCCCCCAGGCGGGCTCTGGCATTGTACCTCCCCCAGGCGGGCTCTTACATTGTACCTTCCCCCAGGCAGGGCTCTTGCATTGTACCTTCCCCCAGGTGGGCTCTGGCATTGTACCTTCCCCAGGTGGGCTCTGGCATTGTACCTTCCCCAGGTTGGCTCTGGCATTGTACCTTCCCCCAGGCGGCTCTGGCATTGTACCTTCCCCAGGCGGGCTCTGGCATTGTACCTTCCCCAGGTGGCTCTGGCATTGTACCTTCCCCAGGTGGGCTCTGGCATTGTACCTTCCCCAGGTGGGCTCTGGCATTGTACCTTCCCCAGGTGGGCTCTGGCATTGTACCTTCCCCAGGTGGGCTCTGGCATTGTACCTTCCCCCAGGTGGGCTCTGGCATTGTACCTTCCCCCAGGTGGGCTCTGGCATTGTACCTTCCCCCAGGTGGGCTCTGGCATTGTACCTCCCCCAGGTGGGCTCTGGCATTGTACCTTCCCCCAGGTGGGCTCTGGCATTGTACCTTCCCCCAGGTGGGCTCTGGCATTGTACCTTCCCCCAGGTGGGCTCTGGCATTGTACCTCCCCCAGGTGGGCTCTGGCATTGTACCTCCCCCAGGCGGCTCTGGCATTGTACCTTCCCCCAGGCGGCTCTGGCATTGTACCTTCCTCCAGGCGGGCTCTGGCATTGTACCTTCCCCCAGGTGGGCTCTGGCATTGTACCTTACCCCAGGTGGGCTCTGGCATTGTACCTCCCCCAGGTGGGCTCTGGCATTGTACCTTCCCCAGGTGGGCTCTGGCATTGTACCTTCCCCAGGCGGCTCTGGCATTGTACCTTCCCCAGGCGGCTCTGGTATTGTACCTTCCCCAGGCGGGCTCTGGCATTGTACCTTCCCCAGGCGGCTCTGGCATTGTACCTTCCCCAGGTGGCTCTGGCATTGTACCTCCTCCAGGCGGGCTCTGGCATTGTACCTTCCCCAGGCGGGCTCTGGCATTTTACCTTCCCCAGGTGGGCTCTTACATTGTACCTTCCCCCAGGCGGGGCTCTGGCATTGTACCTTCCCCCAGGTGGCTCTGGCATTGTACCTTCCCCCAGGTGGGCTCTGGAATTGAACATTCCCCCAGGCGGGGCTCTGGCATTGAACCTTCCCCCAGGCGGGGCTCTGTCATTGTACCTTCCCCAGGCGGGCTCTGGCATTGTACCTTCCCCCAGGTGGGCTCTGGCATTGTACCTTCCCCAGGTGGGCTCTGGCATTGTACCTTCCCCAGGTGGGCTCTGGCATTGTACCTTCCCCAGGCGGCTCTGGCATTGTACCTTCCCCAGGCGGCTCTGGCATTGTACCTTCCCCCTAGGCGGCTCTGGCATTGTACCTTCCCCAGGCGGGCTCTGGCATTGTACCTTCCCCAGGCGGCTCTGGCATTGTACCTTCCCCAGGCGGGCTCTGGCATTGTACCTTCCCCAGGCGGCTCTGGCATTGTACCTTCCCCAGGTGGCTCTGGCATTGTACCTCCTCCAGGCGGGCTCTGGCATTGTACCTTCCCCAGGTGGGCTCTGGCATTGTACCTCCCCCAGGTGGCTCTGGCATTGTACCTTCCCCAGGGGGGCTCTGGCATTGTACCTTCCCCAGGCGGGCTCTGGCATTGTACCTTCCCCCAGGTTGGCTCTGGCATTCAACCTTCACCCAGGCGGGGCTCTGGCATTGAACCTTCCCCCAGACGGGGCTCTGGCATTGTACCTTCCCCAGGCGGGCTCTGGCATTGTACCTTCCCCCAGGTGGGCTCTGGCATTGTACCTTCCCCCAGGTGGGCTCTGGCATTGTACCTCCCCCAGGTGGGCTCTGGCATTGTACCTTCCCCAGGTGGGCTCTGCCATTGTACCTTCCCCAGGTGGCTCTGGCATTGTACCTTCCCCAGGCGGCTCTGGCATTGTACCTTCCCCAGGCGGCTCTGGCATTTTACCTTCCCCAGGCGGCTCTGGCATTGTACCTTCCCCAGGCGGCTCTGGCATTGTACCTTCCCCAGGCGGCTCTGGCATTGTACCTCCCCCAGGCGGGCTCTGGCATTGTACCTTCTCCAGGCGGGCTCTGGCATTGTACCTTCCCCAGGCGGGCTCTGGCATTGTACCTTCCCCAGGCGGGCTCTGGCATTGTACCTTTCCCCAGGTGGGCTCTGGCATTGTACCTCCCCCAGGCGGCCTCTGGCATTGTACCTTCCCCAGGCGGCTCTGGCATTGTACCTTCCCCAGGCGACTCTGGCATTGTACCTTCCCCAGGGGGGCTCTGGCATTGTACCTTCCCCAGGCGGGCTCTGGCATTGTACCTTCCCCAGGTGGCTCTGGCATTGTACCTTCCCCCAGGCGGCTCTGGCATTGTACCTTCCCCCAGGCGGGCTCTGGCATTGTACCTCCCCCAGGCGGGCTCTGGCATTGTACCTTCCCCCAGGTGGGCTCTGGCATTGTACCTTCCCCCAGGCGGCTCTGGCATTGTACCTTCCCCCAGGCGGGCTCTGGCATTGTACCTCCCCCAGGCGGGCTCTGGCATTGTACCTTCCCCCAGGTGGCTCTGGCATTGTACCTTCCCCCAGGTGGGCTCTGGCATTGAACCTTCCCCCAGGCGGGGCTCTGGCATTGAACCTTCCCCCAGGCGGGGCTCTGGCATTGAACCTTCCCCCAGGCGGGGCTCTGGCATTGAACCTTCCCCCAGGCGGGGCTCTGGCATTGTACCTTCCCCCAGGCGGGCTCTGGCATTGTACCTTCCCCCAGGCGGGCTCTGGCATTGTACCTTCCCCCAGGTGGGCTCTGGCATTGTACCTTCCCCCAGGTGGGCTCTGGCATTGTACCTCCCCCAGGTGGGCTCTGGCATTGTACCTTCCCCAGGTGGGCTCTGGCATTGTACCTTCCCCAGGCGGCTCTGTCATTGTACCTTCCCCAGGCGGCTCTGGTATTGTACCTTCCCCAGGCGGGCTCTGGCATTGTACCTTCCCCAGGCGGCTCTGGCATTGTACCTTCCCCAGGTGGCTCTGGCATTGTACCTCCTCCAGGCGGGCTCTGGCATTGTACCTTCCCCAGGCGGGCTCTGGCATTTTACCTTCCCCCAGGCGGGGCTCTGGCATTGTACCTTCCCCCAGGTGGCTCTGGCATTGTACCTTCCCCCAGGTGGGCTCTGGAATTGAACCTTCCCCCAGGCGGGGCTCTGGCATTGAACCTTCCCCCAGGCGGGGCTCTGGCATTGAACCTTCCCCCAGGCGGGGCTCTGGCATTGAACCTTCCCCCAGGCGGGGCTCTGGCATTGAACCTTCCCCCAGGCGGGGCTCTGTCATTGTACCTTCCCCAGGCGGGCTCTGGCATTGTACCTTCCCCCAGGTGGGCTCTGGCATTGTACCTTCCCCAGGTGGGCTCTGGCATTGTACCTTCCCCAGGCGGCTCTGGCATTGTACCTTCCCCAGGCGGCTCTGGCATTGTACCTTCCCCAGGTGGGCTCTGGCATTGTACCTTCCCCAGGTGGGCTCTGGCATTGTACCTTCCCCAGGTGGGCTCTGGCATTGTACCTTCCCCAGGTGGGCTCTGGCATTGTACCTTCCACAGGTGGGCTCTGGCATTGTACCTCCCCCAGGCGGGCTCTGGCATTGTACCTTCCCCAGGCGGGCTCTGGCATTGTACCTTCCCCAGGTGGCTCTGGCATTGTACCTTCCCCAGGTGGCCTCTGGCATTGTACCTTCCCCCAGGTGGGCTCTGGCATTGTACCTTCCCCCAGGTGGGCTCTGGCATTGTACCTTCCCCAAGGCGGGGCTCTGGCATTGTACCTTCCTGAGGCGGGCTCTGGCTTTGTACCTTCCCCAGGCGGGCTCTGGCATTGTACCTTCCCCCAGGTGGGCTCTGGCATTGTACCTCCCCCAGGAGGGCTCTGGTATTGTACCTTCCCCAGGCGGCTCTGGCATTGTACCTTCCCCAGGCGACTCTTGCATTGTACCTTCCCCAGGGGGGCTCTGGCATTGTACCTCCCCCAGGTGGCTCTGGCATTGTACCTTCCCCAGGCGACTCTTGCATTGTACCTTCCCCAGGGGGGCTCTGGCATTGTACCTCCCCCAGGCGGCTCTGGCATTGTACCTTCCCCAGGTGGCTCTGGCATTGTACCTTCCCCCAGGCGGCTCTGGCATTGTACCTTCTGCAGGCGGGCTCTGGCATTGTACCTCCCCCAGGTGGCTCTGGCATTGTACCTTCCCCAGGTGGGCTCTGGCATTGTACCTTCCCCAGGTGGGCTCTAGCATTGTACCTTCCCCCAGGCGGGGCTCTGGCATTGTACCTCCCCCAGGTGGGGCTCTGGCATTGTACCTTCCCCCAGGTGGGGCTCTGGCATTGTACCTCACCCAGGTGGGGCTCTGGCATTGTACCTCCCCCAGGCGGGCTCTGGCATTGTACCTCCCCCAGGCGGGGCTCTGGCATTGTACCTCCCCCAGGCGGCTCTGGCATTGTACCTTCTCCCATTCGGCTCTGGCATTGTACCTTCTTCCAGGCGGTTCTGGCATTGTACCTCCCCCAGGCGGCTCTGGCATTGTACCTTCCCCCAGGCGGGCTCTGGCATTGTACCTTCCCCAGGCGGGCTCTGGCATTGTACCTTCCCCAGGTGGGCTCTGGCATTGTACCTCCCCCAGGCGGGCTCTGGCATTGTACCTTCCCCAGGCGGCTCTGGCATTGTACCTTCCCCAGGTGGGCTCTGGCATTGTACCTTCCCCAGGCGGCTCTGGCATTGTACCTTCCCCAGGCGGCTCTGGCATTGTACCTTCCCCAGGCGGCTCTGGCATTGTACCTTCCCCAGGCGGGCTCTGGCATTGAACCTTCCCCCAGGCGGGGCTCTGGCATTGAACCTTCCCCCAGGCGGGGCTCTGGCATTGTACCTTCCCCAGGCGGGCTCTGGCATTGTACCTTCCCCCAGGTGGGCTCTGGCATTGTACCTTCCCCCAGGTGGGCTCTGGCATTGTACCTCCCCCAGGTGGGCTCTGGCATTGTACCTTCCCCAGGTGGGCTCTGCCATTGTACCTTCCCCAGGTGGCTCTGGCATTGTACCTTCCCCAGGCGGCTCTGGCATTGTACCTTCCCCAGGCGGCTCTGGCATTGTACCTTCCCCAGGCGGCTCTGGCATTGTACCTTCCCCAGGTGGCTCTTGCATTGTACCTCCCCCAGGCGGGCTCTGGCATTGTACCTTCTCCAGGCGGGCTCTGGCATTGTACCTTCCCCAGGCGGGCTCTGGCATTGTACCTTCCCCAGGTGGGCTCTGGCATTGTACCTTCCCCAGGTGGGCTCTGGCATTGTACCTTCCCCAGGCGGCTCTGGCATTGTACCTTCCCCAGGCGACTCTGGCATTGTACCTTCCCCAGGGGGGCTCTGGCATTGTACCTTCCCCAGGCGGCTCTGGCATTGTACCTTCCCCAGGCGGGCTCTGGCATTGAACCTTCCCCCAGGCGGGGCTCTGGCATTGTACCTTCCCCAGGCAGGCTCTGGCATTGTACCTTCCCCCAGGTGGGCTCTGGCATTGTACCTTCCCCCAGGTGGGCTCTGGCATTGTACCTCCCCCAGGTGGCTCTGGCATTGTACCTTCCCAGGGGGGCTCTGGCATTGTACCTTCCCCCAGGCGGCTCTGGCATTGTACCTTCCCCAGGCGGGCTCTGGCATTGTACCTTCCCCAGGCGGGCTCTGGCATTGTACCTTCCCCAGGCGGGCTCTGGCATTGTACCTTCCCCAGGCGGGCTCTGGCATTGTACCTTCCCCCAGGTGGCTCTGGCATTGTACCTTCCCCAGGTGGGCTCTGGCATTGTACCTTCCCCAGGTGGGCTCTGGCATTGTACCTTCCCCAGGTGGGCTCTGGCATTGTACCTTCCCCAGGTGGGCTCTGGCATTGTACCTTCCCCAGGTGGGCTCTGGCATTGTACCTTCCCCCAGGTGGGCTCTGGCATTGTACCTTCCCCCAGGTGGGCTCTGGCATTGTACCTCCCCCAGGCGGGCTCTGGCATTGTACCTCCCCCAGGCGGGCTCTTACATTGTACCTTCCCCCAGGCAGGGCTCTTGCATTGTACCTTCCCCCAGGTGGGCTCTGGCATTGTACCTTCCCCAGGTGGGCTCTGGCATTGTACCTTCCCCAGGTGGGCTCTGGCATTGTACCTTCCCCCAGGCGGCTCTGGCATTGTACCTTCCCCAGGCGGGCTCTGGCATTGTACCTTCCCCAGGTGGCTCTGGCATTGTACCTTCCCCAGGTGGGCTCTGGCATTGTACCTTCCCCAGGTGGGCTCTGGCATTGTACCTTCCCCAGGTGGGCTCTGGCATTGTACCTTCCCCAGGTGGGCTCTGGCATTGTACCTTCCCCAGGTGGGCTCTGGCATTGTACCTTCCCCAGGCGGGCTCTGGCATTGTACCTTCCCCCAGGTGGCTCTGGCATTGTACCTTCCCCAGGTGGGCTCTGGCATTGTACCTTCCCCAGGTGGGCTCTGGCATTGTACCTTCCCCAGGTGGGCTCTGGCATTGTACCTTCCCCAGGTGGGCTCTGGCATTGTACCTTCCCCAGGTGGGCTCTGGCATTGTACCTTCCCCCAGGTGGGCTCTGGCATTGTACCTTCCCCCAGGTGGGCTCTGGCATTGTACCTCCCCCAGGCGGGCTCTGGCATTGTACCTCCCCCAGGCGGGCTCTTACATTGTACCTTCCCCCAGGCAGGGCTCTTGCATTGTACCTTCCCCCAGGTGGGCTCTGGCATTGTACCTTCCCCAGGTGGGCTCTGGCATTGTACCTTCCCCAGGTGGGCTCTGGCATTGTACCTTCCCCCAGGCGGCTCTGGCATTGTACCTTCCCCAGGCGGGCTCTGGCATTGTACCTTCCCCAGGTGGCTCTGGCATTGTACCTTCCCCAGGTGGGCTCTGGCATTGTACCTTCCCCAGGTGGGCTCTGGCATTGTACCTTCCCCAGGTGGGCTCTGGCATTGTACCTTCCCCAGGTGGGCTCTGGCATTGTACCTTCCCCAGGTGGGCTCTGGCATTGTACCTTCCCCAGGTGGGCTCTGGCATTGTACCTTCCCCCAGGTGGGCTCTGGCATTGTACCTTCCCCCAGGTGGGCTCTGGCATTGTACCTTCCCCCCAGGTGGGCTCTGGCATTGTACCTCCCCCAGGTGGGCTCTAGCATTGTACCTTCCCCCAGGTGGGCTCTGGCATTGTACCTTCCCCCAGGTGGGCTCTGGCATTGTACCTTCCCCCAGGTGGGCTCTGGCATTGTACCTCCCCCAGGTGGGCTCTGGCATTGTACCTCCCCCAGGCGGCTCTGGCATTGTACCTTCCCCCAGGCGGCTCTGGCATTGTACCTTCCTCCAGGCGGGCTCTGGCATTGTACCTTCCCCCAGGTGGGCTCTGGCATTGTACCTTCCCCAGGCGGCTCTGGCATTGTACCTTCCCCAGGCGGCTCTGGCATTGTACCTTCCCCAGGTGGCTCTTGCATTGTACCTCCCCCAGGCGGGCTCTGGCATTGTACCTTCTCCAGGCGGGCTCTGGCATTGTACCTTCCCCAGGCGGGCTCTGGCATTGTACCTTCCCCAGGCGGGCTCTGGCATTGTACCTTCCCCAGGTGGGCTCTGGCATTGTACCTCCCCCAGGCGGGCTCTGGCATTGTACCTTCCCCAGGCGGCTCTGGCATTGTACCTTCCCCAGGCGACTCTGGCATTGTACCTTCCCCAGGGGGGCTCTGGCATTGTACCTTCCCCAGGCGGCTCTGGCATTGTACCTTCCCCAGGCGGGCTCTGGCATTGAACCTTCCCCCAGGCGGGGCTCTGGCATTGAACCTTCCCCCAGGCGGGGCTCTGGCATTGTACCTTCCCCAGGCAGGCTCTGGCATTGTACCTTCCCCCAGGTGGGCTCTGGCATTGTACCTTCCCCCAGGTGGGCTCTGGCATTGTACCTCCCCCAGGTGGCTCTGGCATTGTACCTTCCCAGGGGGGCTCTGGCATTGTACCTTCCCCCAGGCGGCTCTGGCATTGTACCTTCCCCAGGCGGGCTCTGGCATTGTACCTTCCCCAGGCGGGCTCTGGCATTGTACCTTCCCCAGGCGGGCTCTGGCATTGTACCTTCCCCAGGCGGGCTCTGGCATTGTACCTTCCCCCAGGTGGCTCTGGCATTGTACCTTCCCCAGGTGGGCTCTGGCATTGTACCTTCCCCAGGTGGGCTCTGGCATTGTACCTTCCCCAGGTGGGCTCTGGCATTGTACCTTCCCCAGGTGGGCTCTGGCATTGTACCTTCCCCAGGTGGGCTCTGGCATTGTACCTTCCCCCAGGTGGGCTCTGGCATTGTACCTTCCCCCAGGTGGGCTCTGGCATTGTACCTCCCCCAGGCGGGCTCTGGCATTGTACCTCCCCCAGGCGGGCTCTTACATTGTACCTTCCCCCAGGCAGGGCTCTTGCATTGTACCTTCCCCCAGGTGGGCTCTGGCATTGTACCTTCCCCAGGTGGGCTCTGGCATTGTACCTTCCCCAGGTGGGCTCTGGCATTGTACCTTCCCCCAGGCGGCTCTGGCATTGTACCTTCCCCAGGCGGGCTCTGGCATTGTACCTTCCCCAGGTGGCTCTGGCATTGTACCTTCCCCAGGTGGGCTCTGGCATTGTACCTTCCCCAGGTGGGCTCTGGCATTGTACCTTCCCCAGGTGGGCTCTGGCATTGTACCTTCCCCAGGTGGGCTCTGGCATTGTACCTTCCCCCAGGTGGGCTCTGGCATTGTACCTTCCCCCAGGTGGGCTCTGGCATTGTACCTTCCCCCAGGTGGGCTCTGGCATTGTACCTCCCCCAGGTGGGCTCTGGCATTGTACCTTCCCCCAGGTGGGCTCTGGCATTGTACCTTCCCCCAGGTGGGCTCTGGCATTGTACCTTCCCCCAGGTGGGCTCTGGCATTGTACCTCCCCCAGGTGGGCTCTGGCATTGTACCTCCCCCAGGCGGCTCTGGCATTGTACCTTCCCCCAGGCGGCTCTGGCATTGTACCTTCCCCCAGGCGGCTCTGGCATTGTACCTTCCTCCAGGCGGGCTCTGGCATTGTACCTTCCCCCAGGTGGGCTCTGGCATTGTACCTTACCCCAGGTGGGCTCTGGCATTGTACCTCCCCCAGGTGGGCTCTGGCATTGTACCTTCCCCAGGTGGGCTCTGGCATTGTACCTTCCCCAGGCGGCTCTGGCATTGTACCTTCCCCAGGCGGCTCTGGTATTGTACCTTCCCCAGGCGGGCTCTGGCATTGTACCTTCCCCAGGCGGCTCTGGCATTGTACCTTCCCCAGGTGGCTCTGGCATTGTACCTCCTCCAGGCGGGCTCTGGCATTGTACCTTCCCCAGGCGGGCTCTGGCATTTTACCTTCCCCAGGTGGGCTCTTACATTGTACCTTCCCCCAGGCGGGGCTCTGGCATTGTACCTTCCCCCAGGTGGCTCTGGCATTGTACCTTCCCCCAGGTGGGCTCTGGAATTGAACATTCCCCCAGGCGGGGCTCTGGCATTGAACCTTCCCCCAGGCGGGGCTCTGTCATTGTACCTTCCCCAGGCGGGCTCTGGCATTGTACCTTCCCCCAGGTGGGCTCTGGCATTGTACCTTCCCCAGGTGGGCTCTGGCATTGTACCTTCCCCAGGTGGGCTCTGGCATTGTACCTTCCCCAGGCGGCTCTGGCATTGTACCTTCCCCAGGCGGCTCTGGCATTGTACCTTCCCCCTAGGCGGCTCTGGCATTGTACCTTCCCCAGGCGGGCTCTGGCATTGTACCTTCCCCAGGCGGCTCTGGCATTGTACCTTCCCCAGGCGGCTCTGGCATTGTACCTTCCCCAGGTGGCTCTGGCATTGTACCTCCTCCAGGCGGGCTCTGGCATTGTACCTTCCCCAGGTGGGCTCTGGCATTGTACCTCCCCCAGGTGGCTCTGGCATTGTACCTCCCCCAGGTGGCTCTGGCATTGTACCTTCCCCAGGGGGGCTCTGGCATTGTACCTTCCCCAGGCGGGCTCTGGCATTGTACCTTCCCCCAGGTTGGCTCTGGCATTCAACCTTCACCCAGGCGGGGCTCTGGCATTGAACCTTCCCCCAGGCGGGCTCTGGCATTGTACCTTCCCCCAGGTGGGCTCTGGCATTGTACCTTCCCCCAGGTGGGCTCTGGCATTGTACCTCCCCCAGGTGGGCTCTGGCATTGTACCTCCCCCAGGTGGGCTCTGGCATTGTACCTTCCCCAGGTGGGCTCTGCCATTGTACCTTCCCCAGGTGGCTCTGGCATTGTACCTTCCCCAGGCGGCTCTGGCATTGTACCTTCCCCAGGCGGCTCTGGCATTTTACCTTCCCCAGGCGGCTCTGGCATTGTACCTTCCCCAGGCGGCTCTGGCATTGTACCTTCCCCAGGCGGCTCTGGCATTGTACCTCCCCCAGGCGGGCTCTGGCATTGTACCTTCTCCAGGCGGGCTCTGGCATTGTACCTTCCCCAGGCGGGCTCTGGCATTGTACCTTCCCGAGGCGGGCTCTGGCATTGTACCTTTCCCCAGGTGGGCTCTGGCATTGTACCTCCCCCAGGCGGCCTCTGGCATTGTACCTTCCCCAGGCGGCTCTGGCATTGTACCTTCCCCAGGCGACTCTGGCATTGTACCTTCCCCAGGGGGGCTCTGGCATTGTACCTTCCCCAGGCGGGCTCTGGCATTGTACCTTCCCCAGGTGGCTCTGGCATTGTACCTTCCCCCAGGCGGCTCTGGCATTGTACCTTCCCCCAGGCGGGCTCTGGCATTGTACCTCCCCCAGGCGGGCTCTGGCATTGTACCTTCCCCCAGGTGGGCTCTGGCATTGTACCTTCCCCCAGGCGGCTCTGGCATTGTACCTTCCCCCAGGCGGGCTCTGGCATTGTACCTCCCCCAGGCGGGCTCTGGCATTGTACCTTCCCCCAGGTGGCTCTGGCATTGTACCTTCCCCCAGGTGGGCTCTGGCATTGAACCTTCCCCCAGGCGGGGCTCTGGCATTGAACCTTCCCCCAGGCGGGGCTCTGGCATTGAACCTTCCCCCAGGCGGGGCTCTGGCATTGAACCTTCCCCCAGGCGGGGCTCTGGCATTGTACCTTCCCCCAGGCGGGCTCTGGCATTGTACCTTCCCCCAGGCGGGCTCTGGCATTGTACCTTCCCCCAGGTGGGCTCTGGCATTGTACCTTCCCCCAGGTGGGCTCTGGCATTGTACCTCCCCCAGGTGGGCTCTGGCATTGTACCTTCCCCAGGCGGCTCTGTCATTGTACCTTCCCCAGGCGGCTCTGGTATTGTACCTTCCCCAGGCGGGCTCTGGCATTGTACCTTCCCCAGGTGGCTCTGGCATTGTACCTCCTCCAGGCGGGCTCTGGCATTGTACCTCCTCCAGGCGGGCTCTGGCATTTTACCTTCCCCCAGGCGGGGCTCTGGCATTGTACCTTCCCCCAGGTGGCTCTGGCATTGTACCTTCCCCCAGGTGGCTCTGGCATTGTACCTTCCCCCAGGTGGGCTCTGGAATTGAACCTTCCCCCAGGCGGGGCTCTGGCATTGAACCTTCCCCCAGGCGGGGCTCTGGCATTGAACCTTCCCCCAGGCGGGGCTCTGGCATTGAACCTTCCCCCAGGCGGGGCTCTGTCATTGTACCTTCCCCAGGCGGGCTCTGGCATTGTACCTTCCCCCAGGTGGGCTCTGGCATTGTACCTTCCCCAGGTGGGCTCTGGCATTGTACCTTCCCCAGGCGGCTCTGGCATTGTACCTTCCCCAGGCGGGCTCTGGCATTGTACCTTCCCCAGGCGGGCTCTGGCATTGTACCTTCCCCAGGCGGCTCTGGCATTGTACCTTCCCCAGGCGGCTCTGGCATTGTACCTTCCCCAGGCGGCTCTGGCATTGTACCTTCCCCAGGCGGGCTCTGGCATTGTACCTTCCCCAGGTGGCGCTCTGGCATTGTACCTTCCCCCAGGCGGGGCTCTGGCATTGAACCTTCCCCCAGGCGGGGCTCTGGCATTGAACCTTCCCCCAGACGGGGCTCTGGCATTGAACCTTCCCCCAGACGGGGCTCTGGCATTGAACCTTCCCCCAGACGGGGCTCTGGCATTGAACCTTCCCCCAGACGGGGCTCTGGCATTGTACCTTCCCCCAGGTGGGCTCTGGCATTGTACCTTCCCCCAGGTGGGCTCTGGCATTGTACCTTCCCCCAGGTGGGCTCTGGCATTGTACCTTCCCCCAGGTGGGCTCTGGCATTGTACCTTCCCCCAGGTGGGCTCTGGCATTGTACCTTCCCCCAGGTGGGCTCTGGCATTGTACCTTCCCCCAGGTGGGCTCTGGCATTGTACCTTCCCCCAGGTGGGCTCTGGCATTGTACATCCCCCAGGTGGGCTCTGGCATTGTACCTTCCCCAGGTGGGCTCTGCCATTGTACCTTCCCCAGGCGGCTCTGGCATTGTACCTTCCCCAGGCGGCTCTGGCATTGTACCTTCCCCAGGCGGCTCTGGCATTGTACCTCCCCCAGGCGGGCTCTGGCATTGTACCTTCTCCAGGCGGGCTCTGGCATTGTACCTTCCCCAGGCGGGCTCTGGCATTGTACCTTTCCCCAGGCGGCTCTGGCATTGTACCTTCCCCAGGCGGGCTCTGGCATTGTACCTTCCCCAGGCGGCTCTGGCATTGTACCTTCCCCAGGTGGCTCTGGCATTGTACCTCCTCCAGGCGGGCTCTGGCATTGTACCTTCCCCAGGTGGGCTCTGGCATTGTACCTCCCCCAGGTGGCTCTGGCATTGTACCTTCCCCAGGGGGGCTCTGGCATTGTACCTTCCCCCAGGCGGCTCTGGCATTGTACCTTCCCCAGGCGGGCTCTGGCATTGTACCTTCCCCCAGGTGGGCTCTGGCATTGAACCTTCCCCCAGGCGTGGCTCTGGCATTGAACCTTCCCCCAGGCGGGGCTCTGGCATTGTACCTTCCCCAGGCGGGCTCTGGCAGTGTACCTTCCCCCAGGTGGGCTCTGGCATTGTACCTTCCCCCAGGTGGGCTCTGGCATTGTACCTCCCCCAGGTGGGCTCTGGCATTGTACCTTCCCCAGGTGGGCTCTGGCATTGTACCTTCCCCAGGCGGCTCTGGCATTGTACCTTCCCCAGGCGGCTCTGGCATTGTACCTTCCCCCAGGCGGCCTCTGGCATTGTACCTTCTCCAGGCGGGCTCTGGCATTGTACCTTCCCCCAGGTGGCTCTGGCATTGTACCTTCCCCAGGTGGGCTCTGGCATTGTACCTTCCCCAGGTGGGCTCTGGCATTGTACCTTCCCCAGGTGGGCTCTGGCATTGTACCTCCCCCAGGCGGGCTCTGGCATTGTACCTCCCCCAGGCGGGCTCTGGCATTGTACCTTCCCCCAGGTGGCTCTGGCATTGTACCTTCCCCAGGTGGCCTCTGGCATTGTACCTTCCCCCAGGTGGGCTCTGGCATTGTACCTTCCCCCAGGCGGGGCTCTGGCATTGTACCTCCCCCAGGCGGGCTCTGGCATTGTACCTTCCCCAGGCGGCTCTGGCATTGTACCTTCCCCAGGCGACTCTGGTATTGTACCTTCCCCAGGCGGCTCTGGCATTGTACCTTCTCCAGGCGGGCTCTGGCATTGTACCTTCCCCCAGGTGGCTCTGGCATTGTACCTTCCCCCAGGTGGCTCTGGCATTGTACCTTCTCCAGGTGGGCTCTGGCATTGTACCTTCCCCAGGTGGGCTCTGGCATTGTACCTTCCCCAGGTGGGCTCTGGCATTGTACCTCCCCCAGGCGGGCTCTGGCATTGTACCTTCCCCAGGCGGGCTCTGGCATTGTACCTTCCCCCAGGTGGCTCCTGGCATTGTACCTTCCCCCAGGTGGCCTCTGGCATTGTACCTTCCCCCAGGTGGGCTCTGGCATTGTACCTTCCCCCAGGTGGGCTCTGGCATTGTACCTTCCCCCAGGTGGGCTCTGGCATTGTACATCCCCCAGGTGGGCTCTGGCATTGTACCTTCCCCAGGTGGGCTCTGCCATTGTACCTTCCCCAGGCGGCTCTGGCATTGTACCTTCCCCAGGCGGCTCTGGCATTGTACCTTCCCCAGGCGGCTCTGGCATTGTACCTCCCCCAGGCGGGCTCTGGCATTGTACCTTCTCCAGGCGGGCTCTGGCATTGTACCTTCCCCAGGCGGGCTCTGGCATTGTACCTTTCCCCAGGCGGCTCTGGCATTGTACCTTCCCCAGGCGGGCTCTGGCATTGTACCTTCCCCAGGCGGGCTCTGGCATTGAACCTTCCCCCAGGCGGGGCTCTGGCATTGAACCTTCCCCCAGGCGGGGCTCTGGCATTGTACCTTCCCCAGGCGGGCTCTGGCATTGTACCTTCCCCCAGGTGGGCTCTGGCATTGTACCTTCCCCCAGGTGGGCTCTGGCATTGTACCTCCCCCAGGTGGGCTCTGGCATTGTACCTTCCCCAGGTGGGCTCTGCCATTGTACCTTCCCCAGGTGGCTCTGGCATTGTACCTTCCCCAGGCGGCTCTGGCATTGTACCTTCCCCAGGCGGCTCTGGCATTGTACCTTCCCCAGGCGGCTCTGGCATTGTACCTTCCCCAGGTGGCTCTTGCATTGTACCTCCCCCAGGCGGGCTCTGGCATTGTACCTTCTCCAGGCGGGCTCTGGCATTGTACCTTCCCCAGGCGGGCTCTGGCATTGTACCTTCCCCAGGTGGGCTCTGGCATTGTACCTTCCCCAGGTGGGCTCTGGCATTGTACCTTCCCCAGGCGGCTCTGGCATTGTACCTTCCCCAGGCGACTCTGGCATTGTACCTTCCCCAGGGGGGCTCTGGCATTGTACCTTCCCCAGGCGGCTCTGGCATTGTACCTTCCCCAGGCGGGCTCTGGCATTGAACCTTCCCCCAGGCGGGGCTCTGGCATTGTACCTTCCCCAGGCAGGCTCTGGCATTGTACCTTCCCCCAGGTGGGCTCTGGCATTGTACCTTCCCCCAGGTGGGCTCTGGCATTGTACCTCCCCCAGGTGGCTCTGGCATTGTACCTTCCCAGGGGGGCTCTGGCATTGTACCTTCCCCCAGGCGGCTCTGGCATTGTACCTTCCCCAGGCGGGCTCTGGCATTGTACCTTCCCCAGGCGGGCTCTGGCATTGTACCTTCCCCAGGCGGGCTCTGGCATTGTACCTTCCCCAGGCGGGCTCTGGCATTGTACCTTCCCCCAGGTGGCTCTGGCATTGTACCTTCCCCAGGTGGGCTCTGGCATTGTACCTTCCCCAGGTGGGCTCTGGCATTGTACCTTCCCCAGGTGGGCTCTGGCATTGTACCTTCCCCAGGTGGGCTCTGGCATTGTACCTTCCCCAGGTGGGCTCTGGCATTGTACCTTCCCCCAGGTGGGCTCTGGCATTGTACCTTCCCCCAGGTGGGCTCTGGCATTGTACCTCCCCCAGGCGGGCTCTGGCATTGTACCTCCCCCAGGCGGGCTCTTACATTGTACCTTCCCCCAGGCAGGGCTCTTGCATTGTACCTTCCCCCAGGTGGGCTCTGGCATTGTACCTTCCCCAGGTGGGCTCTGGCATTGTACCTTCCCCAGGTGGGCTCTGGCATTGTACCTTCCCCCAGGCGGCTCTGGCATTGTACCTTCCCCAGGCGGGCTCTGGCATTGTACCTTCCCCAGGTGGCTCTGGCATTGTACCTTCCCCAGGTGGGCTCTGGCATTGTACCTTCCCCAGGTGGGCTCTGGCATTGTACCTTCCCCAGGTGGGCTCTGGCATTGTACCTTCCCCAGGTGGGCTCTGGCATTGTACCTTCCCCAGGTGGGCTCTGGCATTGTACCTTCCCCAGGCGGGCTCTGGCATTGTACCTTCCCCCAGGTGGCTCTGGCATTGTACCTTCCCCAGGTGGGCTCTGGCATTGTACCTTCCCCAGGTGGGCTCTGGCATTGTACCTTCCCCAGGTGGGCTCTGGCATTGTACCTTCCCCAGGTGGGCTCTGGCATTGTACCTTCCCCAGGTGGGCTCTGGCATTGTACCTTCCCCCAGGTGGGCTCTGGCATTGTACCTTCCCCCAGGTGGGCTCTGGCATTGTACCTCCCCCAGGCGGGCTCTGGCATTGTACCTCCCCCAGGCGGGCTCTTACATTGTACCTTCCCCCAGGCAGGGCTCTTGCATTGTACCTTCCCCCAGGTGGGCTCTGGCATTGTACCTTCCCCAGGTGGGCTCTGGCATTGTACCTTCCCCAGGTGGGCTCTGGCATTGTACCTTCCCCCAGGCGGCTCTGGCATTGTACCTTCCCCAGGCGGGCTCTGGCATTGTACCTTCCCCAGGTGGCTCTGGCATTGTACCTTCCCCAGGTGGGCTCTGGCATTGTACCTTCCCCAGGTGGGCTCTGGCATTGTACCTTCCCCAGGTGGGCTCTGGCATTGTACCTTCCCCAGGTGGGCTCTGGCATTGTACCTTCCCCAGGTGGGCTCTGGCATTGTACCTTCCCCCAGGTGGGCTCTGGCATTGTACCTTCCCCAGGTGGCTCTGGCATTGTACCTTCCCCCAGGCGGCTCTGGCATTGTACCTTCCCCCAGGCGGGCTCTGGCATTGTACCTCCCCCAGGCGGGCTCTGGCATTGTACCTTCCCCCAGGTGGGCTCTGGCATTGTACCTTCCCCCAGGCGGCTCTGGCATTGTACCTTCCCCCAGGCGGGCTCTGGCATTGTACCTCCCCCAGGCGGGCTCTGGCATTGTACCTTCCCCCAGGTGGCTCTGGCATTGTACCTTCCCCCAGGTGGGCTCTGGCATTGAACCTTCCCCCAGGCGGGGCTCTGGCATTGAACCTTCCCCCAGGCGGGGCTCTGGCATTGAACCTTCCCCCAGGCGGGGCTCTGGCATTGAACCTTCCCCCAGGCGGGGCTCTGGCATTGTACCTTCCCCCAGGCGGGCTCTGGCATTGTACCTTCCCCCAGGCGGGCTCTGGCATTGTACCTTCCCCCAGGTGGGCTCTGGCATTGTACCTTCCCCCAGGTGGGCTCTGGCATTGTACCTCCCCCAGGTGGGCTCTGGCATTGTACCTTCCCCAGGTGGGCTCTGGCATTGTACCTTCCCCAGGCGGCTCTGTCATTGTACCTTCCCCAGGCGGCTCTGGTATTGTACCTTCCCCAGGCGGGCTCTGGCATTGTACCTTCCCCAGGTGGCTCTGGCATTGTACCTCCTCCAGGCGGGCTCTGGCATTGTACCTCCTCCAGGCGGGCTCTGGCATTTTACCTTCCCCCAGGCGGGGCTCTGGCATTGTACCTTCCCCCAGGTGGCTCTGGCATTGTACCTTCCCCCAGGTGGCTCTGGCATTGTACCTTCCCCCAGGTGGGCTCTGGAATTGAACCTTCCCCCAGGCGGGGCTCTGGCATTGAACCTTCCCCCAGGCGGGGCTCTGGCATTGAACCTTCCCCCAGGCGGGGCTCTGGCATTGAACCTTCCCCCAGGCGGGGCTCTGGCATTGAACCTTCCCCCAGGCGGGGCTCTGTCATTGTACCTTCCCCAGGCGGGCTCTGGCATTGTACCTTCCCCCAGGTGGGCTCTGGCATTGTACCTTCCCCAGGTGGGCTCTGGCATTGTACCTTCCCCAGGCGGCTCTGGCATTGTACCTTCCCCAGGCGGGCTCTGGCATTGTACCTTCCCCAGGCGGGCTCTGGCATTGTACCTTCCCCAGGCGGGCTCTGGCATTGTACCTTCCCCAGGCGGGCTCTGGCATTGTACCTTCCCCAGGCGGCTCTGGCATTGTACCTTCCCCAGGCGGCTCTGGCATTGTACCTTCCCCAGGCGGCTCTGGCATTGTACCTTCCCCAGGCGGGCTCTGGCATTGTACCTTCCCCAGGTGGCGCTCTGGCATTGTACCTTCCCCCAGGCGGGGCTCTGGCATTGAACCTTCCCCCAGGCGGGGCTCTGGCATTGAACCTTCCCCCAGACGGGGCTCTGGCATTGAACCTTCCCCCAGACGGGGCTCTGGCATTGAACCTTCCCCCAGACGGGGCTCTGGCATTGAACCTTCCCCCAGACGGGGCTCTGGCATTGAACCTTCCCCCAGACGGGGCTCTGGCATTGTACCTTCCCCCAGGTGGGCTCTGGCATTGTACCTTCCCCCAGGTGGGCTCTGGCATTGTACCTTCCCCCAGGTGGGCTCTGGCATTGTACCTTCCCCCAGGTGGGCTCTGGCATTGTACCTTCCCCCAGGTGGGCTCTGGCATTGTACCTTCCCCCAGGTGGGCTCTGGCATTGTACCTTCCCCCAGGTGGGCTCTGGCATTGTACCTTCCCCCAGGTGGGCTCTGGCATTGTACATCCCCCAGGTGGGCTCTGGCATTGTACCTTCCCCAGGTGGGCTCTGCCATTGTACCTTCCCCAGGCGGCTCTGGCATTGTACCTTCCCCAGGCGGCTCTGGCATTGTACCTTCCCCAGGCGGCTCTGGCATTGTACCTCCCCCAGGCGGGCTCTGGCATTGTACCTTCTCCAGGCGGGCTCTGGCATTGTACCTTCCCCAGGCGGGCTCTGGCATTGTACCTTTCACCAGGCGGCTCTGGCATTGTACCTTCCCCAGGCGGGCTCTGGCATTGTACCTTCCCCAGGCGGCTCTGGCATTGTACCTTCCCCAGGTGGCTCTGGCATTGTACCTCCTCCAGGCGGGCTCTGGCATTGTACCTTCCCCAGGTGGGCTCTGGCATTGTACCTCCCCCAGGTGGCTCTGGCATTGTACCTTCCCCAGGGGGGCTCTGGCATTGTACCTTCCCCCAGGCGGCTCTGGCATTGTACCTTCCCCAGGCGGGCTCTGGCATTGTACCTTCCCCCAGGTGGGCTCTGGCATTGAACCTTCCCCCAGGCGTGGCTCTGGCATTGAACCTTCCCCCAGGCGGGGCTCTGGCATTGTACCTTCCCCAGGCGGGCTCTGGCAGTGTACCTTCCCCCAGGTGGGCTCTGGCATTGTACCTTCCCCCAGGTGGGCTCTGGCATTGTACCTCCCCCAGGTGGGCTCTGGCATTGTACCTTCCCCAGGTGGGCTCTGGCATTGTACCTTCCCCAGGCGGCTCTGGCATTGTACCTTCCCCAGGCGGCTCTGGCATTGTACCTTCCCCCAGGCGGCCTCTGGCATTGTACCTTCCCCCAGGCGGCCTCTGGCATTGTACCTTCTCCAGGCGGGCTCTGGCATTGTACCTTCCCCCAGGTGGGCTCTGGCATTGTACCTTCCCCAGGTGGGCTCTGGCATTGTACCTTCCCCAGGTGGGCTCTGGCATTGTACCTCCCCCAGGCGGGCTCTGGCATTGTACCTCCCCCAGGCGGGCTCTGGCATTGTACCTTCCCCCAGGTGGCTCTGGCATTGTACCTTCCCCAGGTGGCCTCTGGCATTGTACCTTCCCCCAGGTGGGCTCTGGCATTGTACCTTCCCCCAGGCGGGGCTCTGGCATTGTACCTCCCCCAGGCGGGCTCTGGCATTGTACCTTCCCCAGGCGGCTCTGGCATTGTACCTTCCCCAGGCGACTCTGGTATTGTACCTTCCCCAGGCGGCTCTGGCATTGTACCTTCTCCAGGCGGGCTCTGGCATTGTACCTTCCCCCAGGTGGCTCTGGCATTGTACCTTCCCCCAGGTGGCTCTGGCATTGTACCTTCTCCAGGTGGGCTCTGGCATTGTACCTTCCCCAGGTGGGCTCTGGCATTGTACCTTCCCCAGGTGGGCTCTGGCATTGTACCTCCCCCAGGCGGGCTCTGGCATTGTACCTTCCCCAGGCGGGCTCTGGCATTGTACCTTCCCCCAGGTGGCTCCTGGCATTGTACCTTCCCCCAGGTGGCCTCTGGCATTGTACCTTCCCCCAGGTGGGCTCTGGCATTGTACCTTCCCCCAGGTGGGCTCTGGCATTGTACCTTCCCCCAGGTGGGCTCTGGCATTGTACATCCCCCAGGTGGGCTCTGGCATTGTACCTTCCCCAGGTGGGCTCTGCCATTGTACCTTCCCCAGGCGGCTCTGGCATTGTACCTTCCCCAGGCGGCTCTGGCATTGTACCTTCCCCAGGCGGCTCTGGCATTGTACCTCCCCCAGGCGGGCTCTGGCATTGTACCTTCTCCAGGCGGGCTCTGGCATTGTACCTTCCCCAGGCGGGCTCTGGCATTGTACCTTTCCCCAGGCGGCTCTGGCATTGTACCTTCCCCAGGCGGGCTCTGGCATTGTACCTTCCCCAGGCGGCTCTGGCATTGTACCTCCTCCAGGCGGGCTCTGGCATTGTACCTTCCCCAGGTGGGCTCTGGCATTGTACCTCCCCCAGGTGGCTCTGGCATTGTACCTTCCCCAGGGGGGCTCTGGCATTGTACCTTCCCCCAGGCGGCTCTGGCATTGTACCTTCCCCAGGCGGGCTCTGGCATTGTACCTTCCCCCAGGTGGGCTCTGGCATTGAACCTTCCCCCAGGCGTGGCTCTGGCATTGTACCTTCCCCAGGCGGGCTCTGGCAGTGTACCTTCCCCCAGGTGGGCTCTGGCATTGTACCTTCCCCCAGGTGGGCTCTGGCATTGTACCTCCCCCAGGTGGGCTCTGGCATTGTACCTTCCCCAGGCGGCTCTGGCATTGTACCTTCCCCAGGCGGCTCTGGCATTGTACCTTCCCCAGGCGGCTCTGGCATTGTACCTTCCCCCAGGCGGCCTCTGGCATTGTACCTTCTCCAGGCGGGCTCTGGCATTGTACCTTCCCCCAGGTGGCTCTGGCATTGTACCTTCCCCAGGTGGGCTCTGGCATTGTACCTTCCCCAGGTGGGCTCTGGCATTGTACCTTCCCCAGGTGGGCTCTGGCATTGTACCTTCCCCAGGTGGGCTCTGGCATTGTACCTTCCCCAGGTGGGCTCTGGCATTGTACCTCCCCCAGGCGGGCTCTGGCATTGTACCTCCCCCAGGCGGGCTCTGGCATTGTACCTTCCCCAGGTGGGCTCTGGCATTGTACCTTCCCCAGGTGGGCTCTGGCATTGTACCTCCCCCAGGCGGGCTCTGGCATTGTACCTTCCCCAGGCGGGCTCTGGCATTGTACCTTCCCCCAGGTGGCTCCTGGCATTGTACCTTCCCCCAGGTGGCCTCTGGCATTGTACCTTCCCCCAGGCGGGGCTCTGGCATTGTACCTTCCCCCAGGCGGGGCTCTGGCATTGTACCTTCCCCCAGGCGGGGCTCTGGCATTGTACCTTCCCCCAGGCGGGGCTCTGGCATTGTACCTTCCCCCAGGCGGGGCTCTGGCATTGTACCTTCCCCCAGGCGGGGCTCTGGCATTGTACCTTCCCCCAGGCGGGGCTCTGGCATTGTACCTTCCCCCAGGCGGGGCTCTGGCATTGTACCTTCCCCCAGGCGGGGCTCTGGCATTGTACCTTCCCCCAGGCGGGGCTCTGGCATTGTACCTTCCCCCAGGCGGGGCTCTGGCATTGTACCTTCCCCCAGGCGGGGCTCTGGCATTGTACCTTCCCCCAGGCGGGGCTCTGGCATTGTACCTTCCCCCAGGCGGGGCTCTGGCATTGTACCTTCCCCCAGGCGGGCCTCTGGCATTGTACCTTCCCCCAGGCGGGCCTCTGGCATTGTACCTTCCCCCAGGCGGGCCTCTGGCATTGTACCTTCCCCCAGGCGGGCCTCTGGCATTGTACCTTCCCCCAGGCGGGCCTCTGGCATTGTACCTTCCCCCAGGCGGGCCTCTGGCATTGTACCTTCCCCCAGGCGGGCCTCTGGCATTGTACCTTCCCCCAGGCGGGCCTCTGGCATTGTACCTTCCCCCAGGCGGGCCTCTGGCATTGTACCTTCCCCCAGGCGGGCCTCTGGCATTGTACCTTCCCCCAGGCGGGCCTCTGGCATTGTACCTTCCCCCAGGCGGGCCTCTGGCATTGTACCTTCCCCCAGGCGGGCCTCTGGCATTGTACCTTCCCCAGGCGGCTCTGGCATTGTACCTTCCCCAGGCGGCTCTGGCATTGTACCTTCCCCAGGCGGGCTCTGGCATTGTACCTCCCCCAGGCGGCTCTGGCATTGTACCTTCCCCTGGCGGGCTCCGGCATTGTACCTCCCCCAGGCGGGCTCTGGCATTGTACCTTCATGGAATAGTTGGGCTTTTGATGTTTTTGGCCCCTAGTGTTTATGGGGGAAAAAATCACAGCACAAATGTCACTGCTAATGGGCACGCACAAAAAAGCCACCGCCCCCGGCCGTTACACTATACGCAGAAGAGGTTGTGGGCTGCAGCACACATGCAGAGCCCAATATCATCCCCCAGTCACACTAGCGCGCGGGCGTGCTGCTCATGCGCAGCAGAGACACGCAGAGACAGTATAACTACAGAAGTGCAAATAACAAACACGTGTGTGCTGAGCATGTATGTTCTAAGTCACTGCGTTGTGTCACTGATGGGGTCTTTAATTAAAAAAAATTAAAAATCACCGTCACAAGTTGTGCCGAGCACGTGCATTGTAACCGTATTCCAGGTTATGCAGAGACTGACTGTTTTGTGAAGCTTTCCTAAATTAGATAACACTAGCTGATATACCCGGCGTTGCCCGGAGGCAGGGAGGGGGGGGGCGTGAAAGGCAGGGGGGGGTCAAAGGCCGGGGGGGGGGCATCAAAGGCCAGGGGGGGGGGTGTGGCCATCAAAGGCCGGGGGCGGGGGGGGGCGTCAAAGGCATGGATTCCTCCCCTGCATTTCCGTACCTGCCAGCATGCCGCGCTCCTCGGGCTGCCACTAGTTCTCTCCCCCCGCGTGGCCTCCGCCGACTCCCGGTGGCACAAAGCCGGTATTAACTCCCTGCCGGCCCTCCTCCTGCTCCTCAAGGAAGTTGAGCCGTAGAGAGGGGGTGGGGGAGAGCGACACACACGCGACACCTACCTCTACTTCCGGGCGCTGCCATCTTAGCACTCGGCGCCGCGAGGAAGGGGGTCCTTCCGGGCACCGCTATCTTAGGCGCCGCGAGGCAGCTGCAGCCTGCCTGCCCACCCGCCGGGGAGGGAGGTGAGTTGGAGCGCCGGGGAGGGAGAGGTGAGCGCTGGGGAGAGAGGTGTGACCAGGGATACAGCTACACACTATAAGTTGTGTATACATTAGTGTTGGACCTAAAAAAAAAACATTTAAACCGGGTAACAGGTACCCGGAGGATTTGGCACCTTGTACCCGGCTGGGTACCCGAATACCCGGTTTCTCACTTACCTGGGGGTGGAGGAAGCCCGCGGCGACACCTGAACAGGTAAGCAGAGGTGCGGGGGGGTCAGCGTGGGGCCCGCGCGGGAGCGGCCAGACTCCATACTGCACTGTGAGCTGGGACAGCCGGCTGTCCAATAGGAAGGCTTCTTCTCCTGCTCCGGTCACATGGTCCCAGCGCAGAACGGCGTCCGATGCTGCCCGCTCAGATGTCGCAGCGGGCTTCCAGCAGGCGAGTAAGAGATACTTTAACTGCCCGGACATTACCCGGACACCCGGTGCCGGGTCCACTTTCCAGCTGCCGGGTAACACCCGGTACGTCACTAGTATACATCTACATCTTGTGTATTTAGTTTTATTTTACAATAGTTTTAACACTATTCAGAACCGTGGCCCCTGCAGACGCACTTACCAGAAATCCCACCTACTGTCTACCCAGCCCACCTACTGTCTACCCAGCCCACCTACTGTCTACCCAGCCACCTACTGTCTACCCAGCCCACCTACGGTCTACCCAGCCCACCTACGGTCTACCCAGCCCACCTACGGTCTACCCAGCCCACCTACGGTCTACCCAGCCCACCTACGTCTACCCAGCCCACCTACGGTCTACCCAGCCCACCTACGGTCTACCCAGCCCACCTACCAACCAATTAGACTGTAAGCTCTTCGGAGCAGGGACTCCCTTCCCAAAAATGTTACTGTTCAGTCTGAAGCGCGTCTCCCCTGTGTGTTATGTATATTATGTGTGTTACCTATGACTGTCGTGTGTGTTACTGCTGTGAAGCGCTATGTAAAGACACAATTTACACAGCACAGGAAGGACGACAAGACGATATATATACAGCATACTTTGTTTTTTTATTCTTAAATCAGATATAAATTTGTTTTTTTTTTCCCTGAAAAATTTCTGTATCTTTATTCTCTGATGACCAGGGCAGCGAAAACATGACAAGTGATCAAAAAAAACAAAAACAAAAAAACAGACAAAGCAGAGGGGGGGGGGGGGGGGGGGAAGAAAAGAAATATATAAAGGGGAGTAGAAAAAATAAAATACAGATATTAAAGAAAGATGAGTGGGTTGGTCCGATGGCGGCTGGAACACGTGAACAAATCAGTAGTAACGAGGGAGGGGGATCAGAAGTTTAAATCTCTCAGGTACTTGGACATTTCATTTGCTTTAGTATGGAGAGCTCCACCATGAACCCCTTCTGCACCCATCACAAAGACCAGCGCTGGAGAGAGGAGAGACGGGTTACATACAGCCATCCCACACAGTGCCTGTCTGTGTCACCCTGCAGGGGGAGGGACAGGCTCATAGCTCCCTTCTGTCTGTGTCACTGTGTCACCCTGCGGGGGGAGGGACAGGCTCATAGCTCCCTTCTGTCTGTGTCACCCTGCGGGGGGAGGGACAGACTCATAGCTCCCTTCTGTCTGTGTCACCCTGCGGGGGGAGGGACAGGCTCATAGCTCCCTTCTGTCTGTGTCACTGTCACCCTGCGGGGGAGGGACAGGCTCATAGCTCCCTTCTGTCTGTGTCACTGTGTCACCCTGCAGGGTGAGGGACAGACTCATAGCTCCCTTCTGTCTGTGTCACTGTGTCACCCTGCGGGGGGAGGGACAGACTCATAGCTCCCTTCTGTCTGTGTCACTGTCACCCTGCGGGGGGAGGGACAGACTCATAGCTCCCTTCTGTCTGTGTCACTGTGTCACCCTGCGGGGGGGAGGGACAGTCTCATAGCTCCCTTCTGTCTGTGTCACTGTGTCACCCTGCGGGGGGAGGGACAGACTCATAGCTCCCTTCTGTCTGTGTCACCCTGCGGGGGGAGGGACAGACTCATAGCTCCCTTCTGTCTGTGTCACCCTGCGGGGGGAGGGACAGACTCATAGCTCCCTTCTGTCTGTGTCACCCTGCGGGGGGAGGGACAGTCTCATAGCTCCCTTCTGTCTGAGTCACTGTGTCACCCTGCGGGGGAGGGACAGTCTCATAGCTCCCTTCTGTCTGTGTCACTGTGTCACCCTGCGGGGGGAGGGACAGTCTCATAGCTCCCTTCTGTTTGTGTCACTGTGTCACTGTGTCACCCTGCGGGGGGAGGGACAGGCTCATAGCTCCCTTCTGTGTCACTGTGTCACCCTGCGGGGGGAGGGACAGACTCATAGCTCCCTTCTGTCTGTGTCACTGTGTCACCCTGCGGGGGGGGAGGGACAGACTCATAGCTCCTTCTGTCTGTGTCACTGTGTCACCCTGCGGGGGGAGGGACAGTCTCATAGCTCCCTTCTGTCTGTGTCACCCTGCGGGGGAGGGACAGTCTCATAGCTCCCTTCTGTCTGTGTCACTGTGTCACCCTGCGGGGGGAGGGACAGTCTCATAGCTCCCTTCTGTCTGTGTCACTGTGTCACCCTGCGGGGGGAGGGACAGGCTCATAGCTCCCTTCTGTCTGTGTCACTGTGTCACCCTGCGGGGAGGGACAGACTCATAGCTCCCTTCTATGTTACAGTGCAGGGGTACCTGTTTTTGCTTTTCCAACAGCTACGCTTAAGGACGGGCCATCTGGGTTCTTGGTCTTTAAATCCATGACCATAATGTCCGGCGCAGTAAATTGGTCTCGGATGACCGAACACTTCACGCCTCCTATCGTCAGGCCGTTGATAAAGAAGCAGGTTCTATCGTCCCCAATGAGAACGCTCACCTCTGCCGGCTGCGAGGAGAGAGGTGCATT